>NC_032025.1:5751247-5826211 GCF_001865875.1 Lupinus angustifolius
CCTCATATATATACATACAACACTTGCACCTACACAATCACGTTTATATACAGCCTGGACTTTACTCATGCCAACATATTCATTAACATTATCCTCATAGACTTCCTTGGGAATTGATATAATTATCATATCATCTCTCATCTTCTTTACATGCTCCATTAGTTGAGTACAATAGTTGGTAGTCTACTTGGAGCTCACATCCCCAGTAGATGACTTAGACTTTTGGGTGCTACTGGGGGTGGAATGTATATTTTCCTGAAATATTCAATAAAAATATATCAATTATAGATCAATATATATAATATATATATATATATATATATATATAATATGAGTGAGCATAAGACGAAAAATCATAGCTTAGGAGGAATTACTTGAACAAGGTCTACTGGCCAAGCCACAAAAGTGCCTATAGCCCCTCCAACTGTGAAGATATCCTCATCGAGAGGAATTGGCAGCAACGCATTATCATTGATTGCAATGTCAATCGAGGCCTTCACATGATGGTGTGGGATACATGCATTATGCAACATATCATCGACCAACTTGTGCACTTTCCCAACACCCACTTCTCGGCTAGTTGGGGTATCCAGGAAAAGTTTGCAAGAACTGATTCCCTGTACGTAAGTTAAAATATATAATTAGTTAACGATTAAATTAAAATAAGTTAACCAAATTAAAATAAGTTAACTAAATTACCTCAGGAATGAGAATTAGAATGAAAATGTTGTAAGGTGCAGGTGTAGTGCAACTCTCATTAACAGTTGAAGGAACAATGTCAACATTACTAGCTAGTCGTTGCCACTCAGCTGTCAACATTACTAGCTAGTCATTGCCACTCAACTTCCTTCGCCTTCATTGAATGCTCAAATTCGTTGAACCGTTGCATGAAGCTATCTAGTTGATTTTAAACCTGACTCATTTGGGCTTTGGTTGCACACTTTGGATGGGGTACAAATGTTCGCTGGCTAGCCCCAAATCCTACACCTCGGATACGGCCAGGATAGATAGGCAGTCCTAGTTCATTGTCAAGTATTATGCGACTATCCGGGTTAGCCTCCTTTTCTTTTAGGACAACCTGACAAATCAAGAAAAAACATAATGTTAATTAATCACATTTTGATAAATAAAGTATGAAAATTAAGTATGATTAAAAAATATGAGCACTTACAATACGTCTTGCCGCTTCTTGAACTTCCTCATTATCGATGACATCATCCTTGTTCTTACGGGCACCCACCCATAGAACATCGAGTTCTACTCCATGTGGAGTCATAGGTGTATCGCTTTTGTTCTCCAACTAACAAAACATAACCGATAATAATGTAATTAGATATATATGCCTATAAAACTAACCAATAATATACAAATTAGCAATACTTACAATTCTTTCCTCGATTCCTCTATATCCCGCTCGAGAAGCTCGGTATGGATATAAATGTTTGGATGCTCTCTTGCGATTTTTATTACTTAATTTCTGAAACAATAAACAACATTAATATCAACAATCATATACAAAAGTCAATACAAAGAATATGATTTTACCAAGAAAGACTTGTCATGTATGCGTATGGTGACAAAAGTCTTCCAATCTTATTCATCAATGATATTTGTATATTTAGTTGCAGGTTTTAGGTTGACATTGTCATCAGCATCTCTGAGTAATTTTCCGGCATCAGTTTGGAATTGTCGAAGAGCCTTGCCAGCCGATTTAAGAATATAATCCTTATGCTCCTCACCAACATCAAAAGTTGTCTGAAATAAAAACACATATACATTATATATTGCATGCAAACACATGCATATACGTACATTGCATGAAAACACAAAAACACAAAAACTGAAAAAATAAACTTACTGTTATTTCATTCCAAATACGCTCTTTCACGGCATTCCCTACATCACTTTATTTGTTGAAGGTTAGCTTCACATTCTGCCTAATAACAACCCCAATGTAGCTTACCAATGCATTGCCACCCTTCGAGCTTAATGGTTGGCCTTTAGAGTTCCATTGAACTTCTATCTTCACATCCTTACTTCTTGATCGAATAACATTCTTCATGGAAGTCATTCCACGTGGAGGTCAGTTTTGAGCAACGATTTGCTTGTCTTGTGGAGTCGGTGAAGCTTTGTCACCACTGTGAGATACATGATTGCCACTTTGGGAATCCATTGATGAAGTTTTTCCAGTTTATGAGAGTATGAGGGTTTGCTGAGAGTGTGAGGTTTCATTTTCGATTAAGTTTGAGAGCATAGAGGAAATGATTCATGTTTTAGATATTTAAACTGTAGTAACCATTTAACAATACATATTAACGATAATGTTGTGGTATTGACATCTTCAACAGTGCATATTAACGGTAGCGCTGTTGTATTGACATCTTCAACATTGCATATTAATGATTGCGTTGTTGTTGTGTATCCAATTATACACTACTCATTTTATGAACACGACCTCTTCCATAATGCATATTTAACGTAGCGTTGTTGTATCAACATCTTCAACAGCGTATATTAATGATTGCGTTGTTGTTGTTGCGTATCTAGTTGTTTACTACTTATTTTCATTAACACATCAACAACGCTACCGAGATGTAGCGCTCTTGAATAGAATCTAATTGATAGCGCTATCTGAATTATGCGTTGTTGAATATAATCTAATTGATAACGCAATCGTAATTATGCGCTGTTAAACTGAACTCATTTTCCAAATTAACAGTGTATTCGTAGTTATGCGCTGTTAAATTAACATTTTATATAACTGGAAAATATTTATACAACATAAATTTACGTAAATTAAAATGAAGTTGCCATGAAGTAGATTATTATTATATAATTGTGTTTATTAATACGAAACTGAATAAAATATTAAACATTATATTTTGCTAATTTGTTTTTGTATTTATTAAGTATTAATATTTGTTTATTGTGTTTATTAATAAGGAACAATGCAAAAGTATTAAAGAGAATAACCATCCAATAATTAACAAAAAACAGAATTTAACATCCAAAATAATTGTTTTATTACTCATTTAGAGAGGCAAAATATATTATAATGAAGTAAATGATTTGGTACATGAACATAATGAACTAAATGATTTGGTAGAAGATGAAATAATTTTGTCCACAATTTTTTGTTCGACTCATCTACACAAATCTTGTATAACAGTTCATTGATTTCCTTTTAAAATTTGGGTCATTTTGCGAGGAAGGAATCAATGAACTTAATGAATTGCTGCAGATGATGAAGAAAAATAATTCATTAATCATTTTTCTTTTATTTCCTTTTAATTGAAAGAGACCAAAAAATTAAAAGAGATCAATCAATTGAAATAGATCAATGATCTAAATCTTCATCATCTCACGCAAATCTTGTATGACAGTCACCTTCCTTCTGAAATCCGGGTTCTTTTGCAAAATCAAAACTTGTTAAAGACCTCCTTGACATGATTATGAAACAAAAACACAAATTTTTCCTCGACTCCTCTATACAAATCTGAGTGTTTTTTCTCTTTTTCACTCTTTGCAGTATTGTTCTTTTTTTTTTTTTTACTATTTTGTGTTTTCTTTCTCCTATATTCATGAACATATTCTTATAGAAACACATACTCTTAGCTTTTAGTTTACTGATGAAATAGAACATTGAGTGAACCACAATATTTATAGATGAACAACCATTAATATTTCGACAAACAAAGAGACGTATAACCACTCAACCATTAATATTTCAACAACAAAGAAACGCACAACCACTCAACTATTAATATTTCAACAAATGAAGAGACGCATAACTACTCCACCATTAATTTCTCGGACGCTTAAAAAGTCGTAAAACATCAACATCGCATAATTAAGCAAGTGCGATTACTATGTCATCTTCAACATCGCATCCATAAATATGCGTTGTTGCATATATTCACATCAACATCGCTTTATATCAAATGCGTTGTTAAAAATAAATGATTCAAGCCAGAGCTAACGTTACTCATATTCAACAGCGCATTGTCAAGAATGCGGTGTTGAAGTTACACAAATTGACCGCGCCTACTTTATTATGTGTTGTTGATGTTCTTCCGCCTCATTTTCAATAACGTCTTTCAAAATTGTGTTGTTGAATGACCATTGTTTATTACGATATCTGGCGTAGTGAGGTCATAGTATAAACTCAATACGACTGCTACACTTCTTCTCTTTTTGCAGTAACATATGGCTTTTCGCGAACGAATCCCATAACTTTCTGCTTCATTTTTTCCCTCCAGTTGTTGCAATTCGTCTATTAATTTATATGACCAGCGAGGAACTTTTTTACTGATTTCTTTTATTCCAAATTACTTCATGAGTTAATTTAAAGCACTTAGGAAGAAAAAAAATAGTATGTAAGGACTAATTTTTTAAACTATTTTTATTCCTAATTACTTCTTAAATTTTAAAATTATGTAGGTAAGATCAATTTTACCAATAGTTAACTTTTAAGGAGTAATTAGAAAGAAAAAATAGTTTATGGTGTCTACTTAAAAAACTTATAAAGTTTAAAGATGTTTTGTAAATTTTCCCCTTAAAAATAAATGATGAATAATGTAATAACAACTTATAATACTTTTATGTGCATACATTTTTTTCTCTTTAAGCATTATCACGAGCTATTAGTATTGTCCGGCTAGAGGTTCCTTTCATGCATTTTATGAAATTTAAAACATTATCTCTGGTTGAATTATTTGGATTAAATATCCATGTTTAGAGCACGGGTATGAAATTATGGTATCCTACCTACATTTGGAGGAGAAGTGTGTGCTCATTTTAAATTGTTAAAGTTGCAATTTTAGATAAAATTAAGAGCCAATACACTCTTAATTATTAATTCTACAAATTAGAATAAGATGGGTTGATTAATAATTAGCTATGAGCTTTGCAAGCTTTACACAAAAGAAATTAAAGAACATAAATTGATCAATGATGAACTTTCCAAGCAAAATTCAAGAAGATGAAAAAGATGAATTGATCAGTTGTCAATAAACTTTACAAGTTGTAAGAAAAATAAATTGGAGAAGATGAAAAATATGTATTGATCAACTATCATTGATTAATATTAGAATACATTAAAATATCCTAAAATATATTAATTATCTACAGAGAATATCTCAACGCTAAGAAATATTTTAAACAGATCTAAAATATAATTATCATAATATGAGATATTATATCTATACTTATTATTACCTAAATATTTTTATAATATAATGTAAGATATTTCTAAGACATTTTCACATATTCCAATACTATACACAATTAAACTAATTTATTTTAGTGGATCAAAGTTTTTTTATATTCAAATGTTCACTATTCAGCTAAGCTGTCTATTACGTGTAAGCATATGGTTTTTTTCAAACTCATGAGACATCACCATCATTTTATAAATTACCAATATAAGTAGTTTCCATAACTATTCATGTAAATCTCACTTAATTTATGAGTACACGAATTAGACGTTAGGCATTTAATATGTCTAATGAATATAAAACTTTACATATATCTATCTGGACAAGTAAAATGTCAAAGTACACGTATTTCATGTTGACTAGAAATGTACTGCATGAGGTGAGTTGTTCCAGCACACGAATCTAGGATTAATCATTATTGCAGGAATAATCACCAAATCATTTTGGATCTGAGCTTCTAGAATACCTTCAACTTTGAATTATGGCAAATTGTATTGATCATAATTGCCTCATATTAACTAATGGGATCAACTGTCACATATTTCGTGTCTAATTATATATCAGTCTAATAAAAAGTTACAATATATTTAAAAATAAAAATAAAAAGTAATATTTTTGTGCTATTTAGTAAGATATAATTTGCTTAAGACATAGAGTCATGAAGTTCTGGGTATAGAGGATCTCGATTCTAGACATGCAAAAGTGTATTTCATTTCTAATATGGTGAGTCATTAAAATAATTTCGTGTAACTTAAGTTTGACACACAAAAAAATAAATAAAAATGGAAGATTTCAAAGTTATTTTTAAGGTTTTTTTGTTTCTAAAAATCATTCCAAACTTAATTGGCAACATTGTTTAAATAATTGGTTGTGCCAAGGTACAATAAGACTCTTGAGTATGGTTTTACACTCCCAAAACTCAAACCAAACAGTATAGTGGTTTTTACCAAGTGATAATTTACTTCTATCTTTAAATAATGAGATTAGTTCTTTAAAAAAGAAGAAGATAAAAGGCAAATGAATTTGGCATGTCCTAAACGTTGATGGATGTTGTCTTTTATAGGTATATTGTGTTATTTCATGAGAGACATCACCTCTTGAATATCAAATGTTTCATCAGCATGCATTCTTTTACCAATTTGAATAAGTGTGCATTTGTGAGTACTCTTCATAAAAGCATCATACTTCAAAGGACATATTAAAATATATATCTTTATCTTGAAAAGTTCTCTCACAAATTCCAGTTTGAGATGCATGTTCTCTAATTACCACATTATTTTTATTTTTTGTGTGTGTTTAGTTTTGGAGGAGACAAAATGGAAAAGAAAAGTTTGAGATACATTTGTGAGATAGTTCCGAAACCTTCATTTTCCTTAAAAACCCAACTCGAACATATACATTAAGAAATTGGCTAAAATCTTGAGTTAGTGGAAACTCATTTGCATTTCATTTTCACCCAAATTTGGGAAAATCTTCCTGATGAATAAGCTTATAATTCATATTTGAAATTTGCAACCAAACAACTGTTAATTGATAGCAAATACCAACCCATATTTTCTATGGCATCTTGTACTATTTTGCTCTTAGACAATAATGGACTGGCTAAGCCTCAATTGCTTGCTTCTTGGTTATGGTTGGAAATAATCTTTGACCAAGAAAATGACATATTAGGAAGGAACTAAGAAAGTAACTTCGATATATAACTTTAACATCATCAAAATTTGACAATTTTATCCTGCAAAAAATAAAACTTAATATTCTCTGGCTTCTTCTACGAAATACAAAAGCCAATCGAGATAATATACCAACTTCATTTGTTATAAGAGACAATCATCCGATTTTTATGTTCGGAAAATGGAACTCGTAGTAACTTTCGCGGAATTAGGCAAAATAAATCCATACCTTGAGGCTTTGGACATGGTAAGGGACCACTAGCACAAGAACTGTCCTTTTGATTTCTAAGATCTTAAATCAAAATTTCAATGAATAGTTGGTGAAGAACACCCCAAAGTCCACAAAACAACAAAATTTGAAGGGATCCTCTTAGTACAAAATGAGTTACATCTATTATTTTCCTAGATAGAAAGAAAAAAGGTATCACCATAATACTACAACTGTGCTAATTTGGAATACAGTGAGGTCAAATAGGACATAAGTACTTATAAATACCAAATATATAAGCTGCAGCTACTGAGGTAGAGTATCCTCTCATAAATTAGAGCCACTAACATTTAAAGGTGCCAAATCTGAGTAAGCTTCTTATCAACAACCATCACATTATTCATTAATATCTCTATATAGTGTATGAGTGCAACTGTGCAAGTGCCTAGGAATATAATTGATCTAGATGTAGGTGTATGAGAGTGTTGTGGTTTCTGCATGGGGTTTTTCTTCTTCCCTTTGTAGTCTTTTAACATATGTTACAATCAGCTAGTTGAAAATTTAAGTACCAAGGTTTATTAGCTTTAGCTTTTAGCTGTATTTTGAGTTCTTTTGATTGCAGGAGTTTTCTAATGGAGATTTCATCCATCAGAGGGTTAGCTGATATGGTAAATATATAACATAAATCCTATAAATATCTATTCTTGGAACAAAAGTAAATTGTTTTATAGTATACTCTATAAGTTGATATTGGAAAACAAGGCAAAACATGGATATACTTACATTTTTATGGCTTGAGTTTAGTTGATGAAATGTCAATGAACATTATGAAAGTTTTGTACAGTGAGTATGATGTTTTCTGGTTTTGTAGGAAATGATGGAGGATCCTACCTTTCTGCAGTGGCACTTGAGCACTATTGATGACCCTGCTGCTGTTTTAAAACATCATCCATTCTATTACCAGGACTTCAACTCCGAAACTTCCATGGATCAGACATCGGAGGCACAATTTGTTTCTTACCCGAACATTCTTTCATTTGTGGATTCAACATACATTAATCAGTCGGGGTTAGTAAAGGCGAAGGATGAGATGGTTTGTCCTAAAATCGACAGAACAAATCCTCCAAACATGATACATCAAAGAACCTTGGAGATAGGGAATCAAAACTATGTCTTCATGGCCTGCGAGGATGCCAAAAAGGTCGTGGCGCGTCCTAAACTTTCTCAACCTCAAGACCACATAATAGCTGAGCGGAAACGGAGAGAGAAGCTCAGCCAGCGCTTCATTGCTCTATCTGCCCTTGTTCCTGCACTACAAAAGGTACCAAATTTGCTTTGTGGCCTTTTATCATTCTAAGTTTACTGCTTCTGTCTTTCATAGTTGTGTTGTATGTAATAATATAAAACCACTAATTAGAGCTTAAACTTTTCAGCCTGTTGGTTATTAACATAATATCAAAGATTCTATGACTAAGTAATCTAGAATTTGATGCTTTTCGCCACATTCTGGTAAATAAAAGTTGAGTTTCAGCATAAGATGGCTGAAATTTTTTATTGTCCACGCTTCAAGTATTTTCACTCGAGGGCGCATTAGATATAAGAGCATTCACCTAATACTTCAAGTTTTTGAAGATATGGTTCTTGCCATTGTATATATTGAACATGATTACATGAATTGGAGTATATAACAGCATCAGAATAGAAGTTTAGATTATTATTACTTTAACTAGCTGCATAATATTTATTTATTCTTACTGCATGTTGTTCAAACATTTATCTTCTCAGCCACATTAGAAGCTAATGAAACTATAAATGATTCTAAAATATCTTTTTGGTCATATGTCATTTTGGTTGTGATAAATATCAATTTTTTAAAGCCTAGGTACCAGAAAGATCATGAATATGTAGAATAATTGTGTAATGTGGAAGTTGTAGTTAATGTTTGTCCATTCTTTGGTCTCAGTTTTTACTGTTTTATATACTAACAGATGGACAAAGCTTCTATACTTGGAGGTGCTATAAAGTACTTGAAGCAATTGCAGGAGAAAGTGATGGCTCTTGAGGAGGAAAAGAACAAGAAGAAAAACATGCAATCTGTGGTAATTGTGAAGAAATGTCAACTACTCAATGATGCTGAACATTCTTCTTCAGAATCTGGTGATCCCTTTGATGAGGCACTACCTGAGATTGAAGCAAGGTTCTGTGAGAGAAATGTCCTCATAAGAGTTCACTGTGAGAAGACCAAAGGAGTTGTAGAAAAAACAATCAATGAAGTTGAGAAAATCCATCTGAAAGTCACCAATAGCAGTGCCATGGCATTTGGAAGTTGTGCCATTGATATAACAATTCTTGCTCAGGTAATTTCTGTAACCATCACATGCAATAAAATCTTACTTAATAATATTATTTCTGCAATTTGCAGATGGATATGGAATTTTGCATTACAGTGAAGGATCTGGTGAGAAACCTACGCTCAGCTTTTGCATCTTTCATGTGAAGATGTTCATATAGTTAACATTAAACAGAATCTATCACCCCCTAAAGGAATTAAATCAACTACATAGCAGTTCAAGTTTAAGTTCTTCAATAATGTTTCTGTTTGCAAGGCCTGTAATGTCTGCAACCTTGACCATACCATCTACTTCAAGCATGTTGTTCATTTTGTAGGAGGGTTTTCTTTGCCATGTTTTCTTGTTTGCATGGTTAACTTGTTGACCATGTTATTATCACCCACCTATTTCAACAGTGACTCTATAGCTTGTAAGCCATTTTGGAAGGAGGTTATCTTTGTAAAAGGGACATTGGTTTTTGGATTTCATGATAAGCAGGGCCTTTGTTAAGTGTTCTTGTATGTTTCTTTCTGTAATTGTGACAACATAATTGGGTTGTAAAATTTATGAAGAGATCAAGTAATTTGTACTAGCAGGATATAAGTTTATAACTCTGTAACTTTTGTACCAAAAATATATACTCCATGAAAGTTTGTTCACGTAATGGAATAATTATACTTTCTATAAAGTATCTTCTCTTGCAACATTTTGTCCTTCATTTTTTGTCACTGAATATGGAATACATTAAGGGGGTATTTTGTTAGGAGGGGTGAGAGAAGAGTGGACAATTTGGGGTTAAACCTTACATTCTTGGTAATGTATTTTGGTACTATCAAGGATATCCTCTCACCCTATGGGTAAGGCACTAATACCTTTCGGGGTATGTGACTACCCCTCCCAACAAATGTCGCTCACAGAAATCAAACTCTTAATCTTTTGGTCTTTTTAAGGATCTAGCAGGTCTTACACCACTAGACGGTACATAAGTGGTAATATAAAGTGAGAGAATATATGACCAAAAAATTCTACCAACCATGTCATTGGTGAAGGACAAATGAGAAGAAAGTCCATTACTATTTGCACTGTCAAATGTGCTAAGGAGAATTGAAAGATTATAGAAAATTAGAAATGGAAATTACAAGATAATGTAGTGTCTTTCAGATCATCAAGAAGTTTTTTTGATGTCAATCATCAACAAGAGACAGAAGAGACATAAAATTAGAGTGTCATTCTTAAGAAAAGTCTATTATGAACATAGGGGAGTACCACACATTATCCTTATATTATAGGAGAGACAAAAACTAGTTTTTCATGACCTCACTTATTTTTTGATGAAGTCTATTCCCTTCTGGATGCTTTCTGCTAACTCTCTCTTTGCTTTCTCCAAACCAATCCTGTTATGTTTTAAAGGGCAAAAGTTTCACTTTTGTGCTTACTGCTTCCAAGAAAGAAAATGGCTAGTAAACTACTATCATACCTTTCATATTCATTCAGGGGACCCAGTTGATGTATCTCTTCTGCTCCACCACGACCAAGGCGTACCTTGGTTGCAAAGAAGGGAAGTTCGGTAACCTATTGGAGACATGGAAAACTGTTAAAGGATATCTGCAAGGGAAGATGAAAAACATTGTATAAGGAGAGGAAGGAGTTGGCAATGGCACCTGAGAATCAACAAAAGCACACTCCACCACTCCGGCTTCTCCTTTCAAGCCACGGAGGCATGCATTAGCAAACTTCGCAGCTGCGTATGCCTACAATATCAAGATTTGGCTTTCTGGTTAGTCTGTCCACTGAGCATATATAGGTCTCAGCAGATAGTAATTAATTATGCTATCAGCCGATGAAATATGAAGATAAGCAATTAACCATTGATAGTGTTGCAGAACCAGCCCCAGCTTTTGCCTGTAACATGAATAATTATTGTTAAAATATGATGAATCTATCACAATCACATATTTACACAAGTGAATAAGATAGTTTGCTTGATATTTTTGTGAATATATACGGCGATGGACTTGGAAAAAAATTGAACAGCACAGCCACAGAAATCTATTCAAATTTCAGACCAGTGGGAAGCATCATATGTTGGTGTAGTTGGGAATCTTAATTATATTATCATAGAACCATGAGTAACTGATATTGACATTAACAACATCATCACAGAATTGGCCAGTCAGACAAGAATTTCAAACATGTAGATGTAGAAATAAAATAGAAGGAAAGAAGGTTCAGCGTAAATTATCAATATTTTAACATACAAGGAGTCGTTATTGATTAATTATCAAATTTTATTCCTTGCCTTGCCTCCTGTTCATCCTACTTTAATCACATTCTAAAGTAATCGATGAGTATGACATTACCTCAACAACTTCTGTTCCGCCATTTTGGATGCGATTTGTCAGGTACTCAGTTTCTTCTGCACTGAAGCTACTAGGAGGCTTAACCTGTAAAAGTAGTCGAGTTTGAATAAAGGTTAATTGACCTGTTCTAAGATATAATGTAAAGGGAAGGATGGACACTAAAATACCTGAGATAAAAGAGGCAGTATAGTAACTCCCGCATGACCTCCCACCACTGGAACATCAACCTCTCTTGGATCAACTCCAAGCACCTCTGCCTGAATGAAAAACATTACAGGACTTACACTAGTTGATACTTAAAGTTTAATATAGTATAAAAAATCTCTCAATGTGGAATTATCTGTTCTGTTCAACACCTTGTTATAATTATAATTATAAGTATTTCTCAAAACTAATTTAATCATCTAGTTTGATCCAACAGGTAGCTTAAAATATAGGAAGACATGTGATTACTAAATAGATATAGATTCAAGAATTTATTATATTTTTAGCTTATTTAGTCTTCTTCTAGATATTGTAGTTCTGCAACAAAGTAGTGAGTAAAGGAACTTAATTATGAGTCATAGACTGTTTCAATAAGCACAGAAAGGTAATGCTTACCACAAAAGTATTTGCCCTGACAACATCAAGGGTTGTAACACCCAGAAGTCGCTTTGGATCATATATACCAGCTTTCTTAAAAACCTCTGCAGCAATGGGAACTGTGGAGTTCACCGGATTGCTAATCAAGTTGACAATTGCGCTGGGGCAGGACTTGGCAACTCCTTCGCAAAGGGTCCTCACAATTCCAGCATTTATTTTGAATAAATCATCCCTTGTCATTCCAGGTTTCCTTGGCACTCCAGCAGGTATAACCACTAAGTCCACGCCAGTGAGTGCACTCTCAAGTTGTGCCTGCCCCAGAAAGCCCCGGACCTAGAAACCCAAAAATTTGCATCACTTGAACACATAGCAGCTAAACATTGTTACTTTCCAATAATTCCTAGCAACTTCAAATAGAGATCCACTTAAAAAAAACCTATTGAAGCTAGTCTCTACACTAGCAAAAAGACCATTAAACTTCAACAAAATTTAGTTGATAATAACTCTGAAGAAAGTGTCAGCCAACTTAGCTAGTGAAGTCCTTTTCAGGTCTAGGATTGAATCCTGCCTTCATCCTACCCCCTTCGTGTGTGTGTACGTGTGAGTCACTCACTGATTGAAATATGTAAACTTCCTCGCATCATGTATAAAGGGCGACTCAACTTACAAGGCTCCTACATAGTGGGGTCCAGAGAAGATAGATAAACAATCTTAACCTCACAAGCAGAAAGGTCAGATGCCAATAACCTTACCGTTGTGCTGCGCACCCTTAATTTCCTATATCAACTATCTACAATATAAATAAATAAAAAAGAACAAATTTGTAAAATGAAAGATATGTAAAAGAAGCTACTTACCACTGCACCAGTGTCCATGTGACTAACATCAGCTGTGACACCAGGGGAATTGACAACATCATAAAGATGAAGAACTGAAACCAATGGGTTAATCTTCATCAGCAAGGCAAGGGGTTGTCCAATTCCACCAGCAGCCCCTAAGATTGCTACTTTGAATCCAGGTGCACCACCTTTTGCTCTGCACTCTTCTCTCTTAAGAACAACATCACCTCCCTCCTGTCAATACAAAATGGCCAAGTCTAAAGTAACTCATCAATACTTGTTTCATTCTTTTAGCTTAAGTTGAAAGTTTAATCATCAAGTAATTCTAAAACTTATAACCTAAATTTTTTGGTACAAGAGTATCCCCTCACTATATGGTTAAGAAACTAATTCTTTTCTGAATGTGATTCTCCCTCCCAATAAGTGTTTTTCCTAGAAAATGAATCCTTGACTTTTTGGTCCAACTGAGGATCCAATCACTAGACCAACGACTTGTTGGTTTATTAACCTAAATTAACACTAAGTGAAGCTTATTAATGATATAAGGAGTTATTTTCTTGAGCGTTATGCTGGCTGCCTAAGTTTCCTAACCATATTCAAGGCCTTATATGCAAGGAACACAAACCAAGATGATTTCATATTTTCATGTAAAATTGTTCAACCTTCTAACTTTGTTATTTACGTAACTAATTTTTGCATGAAAATTTGGAAGAACTGAAGTAAACCCAAAGAAGAAACCTTGAAATTTGAAGGATTGAGATGAGCAGAGATTCTTGCAATGCGTTGATTGGCTCCTGCATGTGCTTCCATTTTGATGTATACTATAGATAGAGGAAAAAGCAGTGTGTTAAAGTGGAAGAGTTATATACTTATATATATATGATGTAGAATGAGGATGCAAATGAATATGAATAGAATATAAATGTATAAGATAAAATATAAATGGAAATAATTGGAACCAAGATGTTGACATATACGTCCAATGTTTTTTTGCTTTTTATAAACTTTTCTCTAAAAATGAATTTTGTGTGGAGTCCAAATTTCTAAATTCTTATCCCATTATCTTAGCTCTTAGGCCTCAAATGAATGTGGCTCACCAGCTTCTATTGGCATTGCATTTAGCATATACTGCTAACTATTTTCAAAACAGGTTCATGATTAAGGTGGCTTTTAGTGGCAAACTTGTTAAGGATAAGAACCAACTGCAACTTTCAAAAATGTTCCATCTTTTTGAATGAGTTTATGATCATAATCTTATAATGTTTTTTAGAAGTTAAGAAAAATAACTGCTTTATTATTAGGTACAATTTAGTTGGAAGTGTTTATAGGGAGTAACATCTTTAAAAATTACAATTATACCCTTATTTTCAACTACTATTCCATTTACTTGCATAGTTGTCATAAACTTATTATTGAGATAAAATAGTATATAAAAAATATATCACAATTTAATATAAACTATTGGAGCTAACCTGCACTAGCACAAAGACCAGTCAACTTTGTAACACAATTTAGTTGATAATAACTCTATGAAGAAAGTGTCAACTAACTTAACTAGTAAAGTCTAATATCAAATCCTACCTTCACCCTACTCCCTTCCCATGTGTGTGAATCACTTAATAATCGAAATATGTAGAATTTCCCATATCAGGTATAAAGGGCAGCTCAGTTTATACGGTGGTTGAAATATGTAGCTATGGACGGAGATGGTGGTTGTCCAAGTCAGAAGTGTTTCTGCTTTGTTGATGCTATTATTCCTTTTTTGTTCAATTTGAGGGGTTAGCAATAGAATTTGGTTGTTTGATTTGCTCTATGTGGTTCATGTTTGGGCATAGTGCTTACAACGACATTGCCTGAGGATGGGTGGGGGTCACCATGGTGGCAGTTGGCAAGCGAATGCGACATTGAGCGAGCCCCACACGATGAACCGTGTGCGCAGGACACTTAAACAGACCCCAATGTAAATATGATAAGGCAAATAGAAGCACATAATAAAAGTTCTCAATTGGTAGTGACTGTCTATACAACCATAGTTTAGAGTCTAAACTCTAGAGTTCAAGGAATATCAATAACATTATTTGAGAAGACAAACCCTCTTCAGTTCAAGAAGATACACATCTTGAAATCAATGAGATATTCTCACTTGTATAGCTGCTTGAATCTTCTGCATGCCTCCAAGACATTTTCCCTGTGACCAAAGGCACTAACCCTGACAAAACCTTCACCACCAGGTCCAAAACCACTACCTGGAGTTGTAACCACATGTGTCTTCTCAAGAATCTCACTGAATACATCCCATGAGCTTCGACCCGGGAAATAGACCCACACGTATGGTGCATTTTTCCCTCTGTAGACTTTGAAACCAAGTGAATCAAATGTTTCCACTATTATGTCAGTATTTTCTTTGTAGAATGCAATCACTTCTCGCATAGCCTGCGTTCAAATTCATCAAAGTCTATTATGTTCCATGCATAGACTTGTTCTTGCTTTAAGTGATTACAGAAAACATCTAAAAGCCTAAACATTTCCCACCTTATTAAAGGCCAAGAATAAAGATATTAAAGGATGGTATAATAAAGCAATGCATGTGAAATTTAGTGATACTATAATAATATAAGCATTGAAGCAGTGTATGGCATTGATGGACCTTTTCCTTGGGAGTGTGAAGAGGAGGGGGAAAGGTTAGAGGGATCATTTTCAATAATGTATATGGAACATTTTCTTTCTTTTTAAGAAACTCTGAGTAATAAAGCAAAATAACTGACCTTAAGGCCTTCTGGTGAAAGGCAAGCCAGACCACCTGCCTGGGAAATATTTGATGCGCCATTGAAGCAGGTAGATACAATACGATTGAAGTCTTTGGCAACGGGAAATCCATCAGAAAACAGTAACTGCTTTGGAACCACAGTCCAACCTAATCGAACTCCAGTGAACCCAGCATACTTGCTAAATGATGAAGTCTCGAGGGCAACCTGCAATTGGCCGTAAGCAGTCATGCACAATTATATGCAACTGAAACCCGTGGTATCACTGAACATCGAAAGCATTTTCCTAACTGTATTACAATTTTTAGGTCAATTTTTATAGGATATTTTACTGATAAAACATTTGGTGGGAATAAAATATCTCCTTATAGTGGAATAATGAGAGTAATCATTCAAACAACCTAGTATATATTGTAAATAAAAGTATAAAACACTTTGACTAAGCAAATGCACATTTAGTGTTAACAAAATATTCAATGGCTGGCAAATAGCACAATCATACTTGGTTTGAAAAAACAAGTCCGCCTAAAACTAGTTTTATGACAAAAGAAGCCAATATACTAGAAGTAAAAAGAAGTTTGACATGGCAATATTGGATGGAAATGAACAATCAAATTTTATCTGACTTACTATAGTGCGAGTGAAAAGATTCATCAGCTTGATTAAGCTAAAATAACTCACTCATGCAAGAAGGCAAGAGACTCTCAGTTAAGTGAACAACTATTGCAATAACCAAATCCAGAAGTCATGGGACTTGTTGCAAAATAAATTGAAACTAAAATGGCATTCACATAAGAAGCTAATTTAAAATTCTAGCACCAGCTACATGCAGTCCAGTAAAGAAACAAATAACACGTAATCAGAGAAAAATCCACTGGATGCAACCTATCATAAAGTAAAAGTATTTAATAAGTGCTATGAAACATGGGTGTGGGTAAGCATGAACATGACAGCCAGATTTTAAACATCGAATTATCAATTAAAGACTGACCTCTTTGGCTCCAGGAATTTCAAAGATGGAGCGCGGATTGTCACCAGAAATGTACATTGCATACGCTGAATCATAAACTATTATAGACCCGTTGTCCTTAGCAAACTGAACTAGTTGGGTCAGTTGCTCCCTTGTTGCAGCAGCACCAGTAGGATTGTTCGGCGAACAGAAAAAAATTATATCTGGTCGAGAAATAGAAGACAAATTAGGGAAGAAACCATTTTCAGGTTTACACCTCATGTACTCAATGTTTGCAAACTTCTCAACATCCTTTAGGTAGAAGCCAGTCTGGCCCATAATTACACTTGAGTCTACATAGGCCTGCATATAAATAAAAGGTTACATTAGTTACAGAGAACAGCTATGGAGACAAAAAGGCCAGTAACTTGAGCACTGATGCTCCCCCACTTTGCTACTTTCATTATATTAATTAATTTATGTATCAAATTCATTCTCAAAATAGTATACTCATGCATAATTCCACTCCTCAGATATCAAATGTACGACGACATCCATAATACACTAAGATAGATAATCATACATGTTATATTTTCAACAAAAGCATTAAAATCTTTATCAATTAAAGTTGAAACATCAATCAAAGACACTAAATGAAGTTCTATATGTATTTATATATTTAGTATGACAAATCTTTCAAGAAATGGGAAGTGTTTTATATTCATGGATCTCTGCTAATCAAATGCTGAAAAAACATTTCTTGAAAGATTAGAATGAAAAAAATTATTTCAAGCCCTCTAATTACATAAACAAAATGCATACTATTTAAGACTAATAAAATGAAATGAAATCAGACAGCATGTCACACAGTAAATCAACCAGATGTAGCAGCTGAAACAGAACCAAGGCAACATTTTTGGTATATTGAAGCATGAACGAATGATTAAGCAACTGATGAGAAGCTTGTAATAAAAATGACATAGATATGAATTACCGGGTATGATGGGTCTTGCACGGCCATTTTTACATTTGACCCAAAGACAATCTGTCACAGAATGAAAATAGAAGAAATAACAAGTTAAATTAAGGAAAGAAAGACATTAGATTGAGGAAAAAATCCAGTTAACATGCAACCCCCACCCTGCCCCTTCCCCACGAAGCAGAATAATCAAACTTCAATCACAGTAAGTGGCCAAGGCCCCAGGAAAAAGTGCAATAGGCAGAAGTGATCTAAGCTAGACATAATATGTTGAAAGAAATACAAATTAACCTGAAGGCGAGATATGTCACATTTTGCTCCATCTGAGACAAATATATCGTCATCGTCTATGCCAAGATCCTTGTAAAATGTTGAAGCAATTGCGCTTCTTAATGGCTGCATAGAGTAGAGACGTCTCTCAATCTTCAAGTATCATAAACTTCACGAAAAGAAAACAAGTATGCAAGAAAAACTTAAAAGTTTTACATAATTAGGGTAACTATACATTTCAATAGTCAGATCCTTTACATCTTTATCTAGCGGAATTACTCCCAAGAGTAAACATTACCATCAACGGCAGGGATTGTATGTTGGTACCTCTTATTAGTCTTACAAAGATGAGTTAGGCACTTTGAAAATTTGCACAACAAATTTATTGGAAGTGATGAATTTATCTTCCAGTAAATTTGGATAAACTAACATACGGTGTGCAAAAACAATCATATATAGTAAGCGGAGGCACCTGAAAGGGGAAAATATCATTTTTTCTTCCTCACATGCTTAGAGGATCAAGAAAGGGCAGGAAAGCACATGCTCTCAATATACAAATAAAACCTCTTATATTTAACTTAGCATTGTGATCAATTATTTTAGAGTTGATGCCATGCCACAGTAATTGTTGCGTAGAGAAAAAGTGAGAGATACATCTACTAAGTAAGTATTAACTATCAGCAGATGGATAACTTCATAACTGGTCTAGTATTTGGTATGTCATATGTGATGGAGGATAGATTATAGAAGGGTACAAGAATGAAAATTAGAAAAACGGTTGAAACCCCATAAAGATGTCAATGTGACATACCTTTTCACCTTGTTCAGCTCCATAACCACTATATCCTTCCAAGGTTGACAATGCATATGATCTCTGATTAAAAGGAAAAGAACAATTTCAAAGGCTCGGTAAGGAACAGGTGAAGCACTACTGCTGTTTGATTGAATTTCTTTTGGTACTACCAAAATAACACCTTTTTAATAATAAAAATACCAACAAAAATGCATATTTATGTCAATAGAAGTTAATCTCAAAACAGATGGAACTATAAACAAGGACAGAATTATACAGATGACAAACATTCTACCTTTGCCATAGCAGAAGTTATGACTTCAGGAATGGGTTCAGTAGTATCACCAATTCCAAGGCTTATTATTTTTGCATCTGGGAACTTTAGCAGGTGTGCGTTCCTCCTTCTAGCAATCTATTTATTGTAATAAAATTGCAGGAAAAAAAGGATTAGTAAAAAAGGAAGCAAAGTAGTTCCACATCATGTAAAGAAACAGAGTTAAAAAAGTTGGAGGCTATGAAAGAGAGACAACAATGTGTGTACAAACTAAACAGAAGAATGGGTAAATAAAATGACACAATGCCACATATTTCCCCAATTCTCTACTTTATCTTTCTTAAGGTAGATAAGAATATAAGATACGCAGATTTAAATAGCAAAATGATTTGTTACAACATCTCATCTCTTTCTTGGATGCTTTCAAAACAATAAATCAGACTATTTCATTTAAAAATCACATGGTTAGTTGTTGATCAAAGGCATCTTTCATGAAGTAGAAAAGCTTGACTGCCCTATAGTCAATCTTAAAAGAGAATATTGATAGCTAAAAAATCAAGAGGTGAAAAAGTTCGAGATTTTATCTTAACTTACTTAATAAATTATTCTTTTACCCAAAGAAATGTACAATCGTTCATCTTGAATTGTGAGGCACATACTTGGTACAACTCCAATCTACTACAACATATGAATGTATGAACCGAGACATGTACATAAAAGCATAGAAACCATGATGTGAATGAGCCTTTTATAACAGAGAATCCCATTGGAACAAAGCATGTGTAGTGAAAGTAAACAATAATTAAAAAAAATGGCATGTAAACTGATTAACTATGCATTGCAGTGATCATTAAATACCTCTGGAAAGAGATAGCCAGCTTGAAGTTTAGCTATATTTCCATTGCGAGAGACCTTTGTCTTGTACACTTCAAAATGAAATGGAAAAATGTTATCTTACTTGAGTATTTGATACAAAATTGGATTTAACTTGCATGCTCTTTTCCAAGAATATACCAACACACAATCCACTAGATTCCAGAAGTCTAGTGCAACCAGCCTATGCTAAAGGGGAATCTGGAAACTACTTAAGGCCTATATCTTTCCAGCTTAGGTTAAAAATCAACTTTTGATATCAGTTGCCATATTCTCAAATATGGCAAAATTTCACATATCTGAAACTGGTCGTTTAACAGCAGCAACACACAAATTAGCACTCCTAGGTAGTAACAACTTGAGAGACATGCCAAATAAGGACCTGTTTGTTTAAGCTTTTTTTCGTCAAAATGCCATTTTAATAAAAAAGTTACATTTACTACCATGAAAAGCTATATTTTCTAGCTTATCTAAAAAAAGGTCCTAGAGGGTGAGCCTCGCTGCTATAATAAGGTTGTTTGCCTTATGAATTGAAGGTCCTAAGTTCAAATCATGTAAATAGCTACTTACTTGTGAGGGTAGGTCCCCCGTTTCTGTATATCTAACTTTCTTATACCTCACTAGATTAGAGTCTCGTGCATTAGACCGTCCTTTTATCTAAAAAAGCTTCCAATTCATATAGAAAGCTTTCAAATACTTTATTTTAATATAATCATAGTCAAATGCAAATGTCATACCACAAAAATAACTTTTTCTCTAACCATTTTTTTAAAACTAAAACCAAGGTAGTAACATCCCAAAAGGAAGCATAGCTATCAGTATATGCACTCACATTATAATACTACCTAATAATCACACTGAAGAATTGAAGGTACCAGTGTCAGCTTCTTGGGGTGCCGCAACGCATTTGCAAATTCCCACGCTTTTCACAGGCAACGAAACCTGGCTCCTGCAGCAGCACCCAAAACAGGGTTTTATAAAAAAAATCAAAACTTTGAAGGGGAAAGAGAATAAAGATGCAATTTTGAATAAATAGCATTTGTGGGTATGATCTCATTTTCATTGGTAAGGAAAGAGATTGAAGTACCTAGAATTGAAGGTAGTTGGAGCTAAAAAAGCAGAGGATGACGAAGAGAATGAAGTGGCAGTGAGATTTTGGGTGATAGACATTTTCTGGATTCAAGTGGTGAGGACAGAGTTGAATTTGGACACTGAATATGCGTTGTTCAGTAATATTTTCACTATTTTTGTAACAATAAAGGTGATGCTAAACCCTATAGTATGGTTCTCATACGCTGGGCCACTAAACTTTTGTACCTACAATGATTGAAAATAAATGAATGGTTGATCATAGAGGTGAACATCAAAGGGTTGAGTCTGATAACACTTTATCCTTTATCATGCTCTAAATGTTGGAAGCATTATTTTAACTTAAACATCATGGAGTTAGACATGTAGTTAATTTAACCTCAAATGTTGTCGAACTGGACTTTAAATTTGAATCCAGATATATACCCAAAAAAACTTCAATCCTAATGTGATTAAATATAACACATACTTTCTTATATATATTTTTCTAATATTATTATGAATATATAATTTGATATATGAACGGATATATATTTATATATTGTTATTATGTAAATGTAATAAAAAATAAAGAATTAATGATATTTTTTATAAAAAAATGTCATTATTTTATATACAATTGAATAGACGCATATACAAGCATCATGGATGAGTGATCATGAGTCAGATTATACATGTCTTTCACTCGACTTTGAATATTAATCGAGTCTAATATTTGAACTTAAATCTAACCATGGATCCAATGAAGTGCAACCATAGACCTAATAAAAACCCAACAATAATTGAACCTGAGTATGATTGGGCCAAGTGAATGAACGAGGTAGAGTCAGACTCTACTCACTTTGAATGTCTATGATGAAATTTATCAAACATTTTCATTATTTTGTGCCTATAATGATAATTGAAATTAACTGTTAGGATGATATAGCCATGATCTAAAAAAATCTTTTCGTGTTATTTTGTAAACATAACTAATTAAAAAAAATAATATTTCATATTAATAACTCACGTATAAATCTTCTAATTTCAACAAATAAAACAATTGTCTAATGGGGTAATGAAATATTTATGAGGCTAAGTGTTGAATTCATATATCCTAAAAGAAAATAATTCTTAATAAAAAAAGGTTAGGGACAACTTAGTAATATGAAAAGAAATCTTCCAACTTTAGTGACTTCCCATTCACTCATTTCCAAGTATTTTAAGGGTAAAAGTATAATATCATTTTAAATAAAATAGATATGAATGTCAATGTGTATTGTATTTTTTAAATGTGTGTTGCTTCTCTCACTCCTAACTGTATAAAAAACTTTGGGGTGGATAGATTTTAAACTTTTTGCTAATCCTAAACAAACAGCACTTAATGAATCTATAGCTAATGATGAACACACTATGAAGTAGTAAACTATAAAATCAACATTTGTTCAGTACAACATTATCACTCGTGCATCATTGATCTATCAACAATGGCTATGGCTACAACCACAAGGGAATGGAACCAACAAAACACAAAGAAAATCCCTTTATTCCCCCTTCTCTCTCTTCTCTTCTTCACTTCCATCTTCATCCTTCTATCTCAGTTCAGAAACACCATTACTACTACACCTTCATCTTCCCATTCCCCCCTTCACACTTTCCAATCTCACCACGCTTCCTGCGACTACTCCAATGGAAAATGGATCCACCATAGCGCGAAGACTCTGAGGTATGATAATACCTGTAAGGAGATCTTCAAGGGATGGAACTGCATCTCTGGAAACAAATCAAACGCTCTTGAACTCGCCATGTGGCGCTGGAAACCCAATGGATGCGATCTCCCTCAGTTTGACCCAATTGGGTTTCTTCATAATTACAGAGACACCAGCATTGGTATTAGCGTTTCTTTCATTGTTGTGTCTTTGGGTTATGCAAAGTTGTGTGCTTTTTGGCATTCTGAATAATGGGCGTTCTTTTGTTTTTGTTTTTTGTTTTATTATGTGAAGTTGTGTGTGTGTTTTTTGTTTGTTTTGTTTGGGATTGTTAATGATGGGTATTGAGCACTACAGGGTTTGTTGGGGATTCGTTGAATAGGAACATGTTTGTGTCTCTTTACTGCACTCTGAAGAGTGTCTCTAATGGACAAGTGAAGAAGTGGCGACCGGCTGGTGCTGACCGTGGTTTTACTTTTCTAGATTACAACCTCACCATTGCATATCACCGTACCAATCTTCTCGCAAGTTATGGTAGGTAAGCTTGTGGTTTTTGTCATTCTTATACTGTGTAAACTATAGTGTGGTTTTGCTTGAGTAGTCACCCTTCTCTGCTGCTGTTACATGTTCCACAAATTGCATTTTTTTTTTATCGTATAACAAATTTATGATTTTGTACCACCACGTATATATGTAGTTTAGAGTTGTGTAAATATGTTTGTTGAGATGTCACGGTTTTCATTGTCTTCTGCAATGATGCATGGGCACTCTGAAATGGTTTTTGTATCTGGTATTGGTACTGGTACTTATCGGGCACACATGGGTCCTTATCAAGTACTAACTTGATGAATAGATACCCAATATCACTCAAATGCAAGTCAGCGTTCCATTCAAAATACTAGGTTTGTTGCTACTTCTAATTTGCGATTTGATGAAACAAGCTACTACTTTGCTCCTTTCAAATCATGTATCTTCATTATATATTTTTGCTTGATTGAAATACTTTGTGGAGTTATGCTGAAAAGTTATAGTTAGCAATTATGAATGTTGTATTTGTCTTACGATTTAATCACTCTATTGTTTTATGTTTTAATATTTCTGTATGACTTATCCTGCTGTACTCATACCGTAGTTTGTAGAAAACTTGTATCTTGTATTAGTATCCTTACTCATTCCTGTATCCATGCAACTTAGGTCTAATGCTATTTTTAGACTATAAGGTGTTGTTTGTTGCACATTTTAACTATTCTTCTTTCTCATTTGATACAGATGGTCAGCTAATGACAATGGTGGTGCTTTAGAAACTCTTGGATTCAGAGAAGGATATAGAGTCGATGTTGATGTTCCAGACAAAACATGGGTCCAAGCGCCAAGTTACCACGATATTCTAATTTTGAACACTGGGCACTGGTAATATTTTATGATGTTTCTATATTCTTTCAATTGGTCCTGTCTTTAGCTACTTTCCGTTCTAGTTCTTAATGTTAGAAATTACAATAGTTGAATTAGTGAGGCCAAAGTAACCGATTCTGTATCCTGGGATTTTGTTGTATTGGAATGTCTTCTAATCAATGCATTGAGTTTTATTTCCACAAAAGTCACTTAGCTGAAGTGGTATTTTCCCTTGTTTGAGTTGAACTGATGTCAGAGTTGTTCTTTGACAAATTGAGAAAACATTTGTTTGTTGCATTTTTGTCTTTTGTTGTGTGCTCCCCATTTTCCTCTGTTTATGCTGATTTTGTAGTTGTTCTATGAAAATGTCTACAATATTTTAATTTAGTTTGGCTGTTTCTTTTTGGTTCACATAAATAGGTGGTGGGCCCCTGCAAAATTTGACCCCGTAAAGTCACCGATGTTATTCTTCAAGAAGGGTGAGCCTGTAATCCCTCTATTATCTCCTGAACGAGGCCTGGATATGGTTTTGGAGCACATGGTAATGCCTTTACTACTTTCTGTTTCTTTTTAGTGGAAGGAAATGTGGAATTATGTAATGTAACCAATAGTTCTTATGTTAAGCTGATACAGTATGAAATAGTTACCAAGGGCAAGGTGTCGTGTTAATTGGCCCATTAGTCTTTTTTTTGCTTCTGCTGAATTTTGTAACCAAGTTCCACAATGCTTGTCCCTAGCAATATATGGAAGTATCAAAAAGCAAATACTGCATATCAATGAGCTAAGTTTATAAGAGATAAGATGAGTATGAGGTTTATGGATTGAGCTGTTCTTAGTTGTTTGATGGGGAGTTGCTTTCCTCGTTGACAGGGCTAGAAATTCTTATATGGGTCCTAGTTATCCAATTTTAATAAAAAAAATAAAACTTGTGGCCATTGATTCTCTTTTTGTAAGTGGTAGAGATTTGCCTGCCCAACAGATTTCCTGAGTTTTCGAGTTTTTTCATGACATGAAACAACTCAAAGCATGAGTCTAGCTTATTGATACCTTCCTACTTGATTTAAGTATAAACATAGCTAGAACATATTTGTAGATAACCTCTATTGTTTGAATAATAAAAAGAAACTTTTTCAGTGTTATTCCAAAGGGAAGTTTTCCATTTTGTATTTTCTTGTATTTTTATTTTGGGATGCCGTAGACAGTGTACATAGTAAATCTTCTTACTGCAAGAGGGTTTCTGAGGGTCAATCTATTTTTTCAATATAAGCATCAATGCTTGTGAATCATGTCCTGCACCAGTATAAAAACTTTATAAGTATGTGGTTGGTCTGCATGTTTTGATAAGAGTGATTTGTTTACAGATCCCATATGTAGAGGAAAGAGCACGACCAGGTGCAATCAAATTTTTTCGCACTCAATCACCGAGACATTTCGAAGGGGGCGACTGGGATCAAGGTGGTTCCTGTCAAAGGCATCAACCATTATTGACTGAGGAGGTAGGTCCATTTATTTCTTTTTTAAGCTTTGTTGTGACTAGAATTATCATCTATTGAAGTGTGTTTCTTCCATGTTCTCATTGCACTTACCTTGAGTACCATTGTTTTTGCTACATTATTAAGTAAGCTGATCTTGGAAGTTGTTTTTCCCTTTCAGGTAGAAGAACTCTTCTCTGTGAAGAATAATGGGACAAATGTGGAGGTTCGACTGGTCAATGAACACCTCTATAAGGCTCTTGAGGGGTCTGGTTTCATTATTCTGGACGTCACGCACTTGAGTGAGTTTCGGGCTGATGCACACCCAGGTAAAGCTGGAGGCAAAAGACATGATGATTGCATGCACTGGTGTTTGCCAGGAATTACAGATACCTGGAATGACTTGTTCATAGAGCATCTGAATAACATCAAGGGCAGAAGTTGATAAAGTAGTTTTTTATATTTGATTGAAAGGAAAAAAATAATCACTGTCCATATCTTTGATTAGTTGCGAACTTGTGATTGGTTGATTTTATGAGTATCTTCTATCATTTGTGTTTTTGAAAACTATTCATGTAAAATACTTCCAAATCTACTAGAACACTCCAGCCCATGGTATCCTCAGTACACCAACAAGAAAATGAGTAATTAAAGGGGAACATAAAAAGTCAGACATTAAGACAAACAAAAAATGAAAAATCTTTTTCTCTATGAGAAAATGATTAATTAAAGGGTTGTTTACGTTGTTTTCTGAAAGGTTGTAGATACTGCAGTTCTTGTGCAGACAGTTGCATTCCTCTGGTATTATTTGAGTGCTTGTTTTTAATGTTTCATGACAAACGAGCACAATTAACCTTTTTTATGATACCTGAATCTAGCCTGTGTTTTGCAACATATCATCACTTCTTCCTTATTTTGCTTGTTCATAGAGCTTCTTGATATACTCATTAACTACAACACGGTTTCATAGGATGGAATAAGAGTTATCTGTCATCTAAAACATGTAACGACAACTTTTTCTTATAGTTCTTTTTATTAATTGTTAGAAATTATTTCTATAGGTGTTGAGTTTTCCATTTTTTCATATGGTTTCATCCATTTCCAGTTGAGCTCTGTTTAAAATCAATTAATTTGCATAAGATGGTGTTAGAAATTATTAGAAACTTTTAAGAATTATCCATGAAAAGAAGGTAAAAATGAGATTATAAAAATTGAGTACTTTCCTCTTACATTGCATAACTTGATAGAAAAAATTCTCTTAATCAAGCAGTACTAATTTATTTAGAAGAAAGAACAAGGTGAAGCTCATTGCTCAATCTACTAGGACAGTCCAGCCTTTGGTGTCATCAATACACCCTGTTTGAATTCCAAGCAGAGTTTTGCGCAGTTTTTGTGACAATGTTTCAGGTCCTGTTTTGTATTGAGTTCTGCATTGCCAATGTTAACAATTAATTAGCATGATCATTATGTACAATATATTTTCAAAAAAAATAAGTAAAAGTGAGTTTAACATAAAGGGGAACATAACATTGAAGGGTTACAGAAAATGATTTAATCACATGGCTATATATACCTTGTTTTCTGAAATGTTATGGATGCAACAGAGTTTACAACAACTGCAGTTCCTGTGCAGAACACTTCATCAGCATCTAACATTTCCTCAACTGACACAGCACGTTCCATGACCTGAATATTATTCAAGTAATGATTTTATAATGAAAACCCATAAGCTGAAATACTTTTTTGTTGGTTAACCACCGAGTTCGAAAAATCGAATTACATGTCAAAAATTTAAGGAAGATTAAAAACCTCATAACCCAAATCAGTGGCAATGTCAATGATGGTTTTTCTTGTGATGCCAGGAAGGATGGTTCCATCTATTGCTGGAGTGCAGATAGCATTGCCCTTCACAAAATCAATACATATATGGATTAAAAATTCAGACAAATTTTTGCTTAGACAATAAAATTTCTACACAGTATAAACATAAAGTATGTTAACAGTGATAACACTTCATGAGTTTAAAATCTATGCACTGACTGTGTAAAGTTTTTTACACTATCAGCACATCATTTACCATTGATTTATATTAATTTTGTTTGAGAGTCAATGGTGGTTAACAAATCAATGGTGAATGATTGCTGACAGTGTAAAAAACCCTTAGATTGTTAGAGTGTTTGCGTATACAAATTAAATTCATACTTTATAGGTGTAAATGAAAGTAAGGTTGTTATTTTACCTTCACAACAAATACATTGCTTGAAGAAGCCTCCTCAATATGTTTTCCAGTTGCTGCATCCAAGAATAAGACATCAGAGAATCCATTGGCCTTTGCCTCAGTAGTTGCTGAATAAACCTACAGCACAATATAAAGTGATAACAAGAGCAAAATTAATTTAATGTAGCATACAAATACAGTATAAGATCTATGATTTGATCTAACAATAAGTAATCATGCATCTTGGAGAAAACTTGGACCAAAGTTTTATCAATTTTATCCTATATCACAATAAGTCCAAAATTTCACTACCATAGAAAAATATATCCAAGCTGAAGAAAACTGATTAAATGGTATAGCTATGTTATGCTTACTGGGGCATAATTTGTGACACTCTTGATCCCTCCTGTCCCACCAGTGCCAGATATTGCTCTATAGAGTTTATCCTCAACTTTAAAGTTTAGTGGACCCTGTAATAAAAATGAAATTCGTATTGACTATTGAATATGAAATATTAAACTTTTTTTCCTTTTAGTCAAGAGACTGAAGACTAACTAACCTTGTCCTTGTGGTAACTACCAACAGGAGAACAATAAATAATGAATGTGTACTCAGGTGCTGGTGCTAAGCCTAACAATGCTCCTGTTCCCATGAGCAATGGCCTAATATACAATGACCCTTTACCATGGGGAGGCACCTGTTTCAATTTTCAAGCTCAAATTGTTGCAACTTGTGCTCTTATGCATGATATTAACAAGAGGGAAAAAAAGACCATAGAAAAGAAATGGATAGCAAGAAATACCCAACGTTTGTTGGCAATAACTATCTCTTTGACAGCATTAACAAACTGCTCAATGGATGGAGATGGCATACACATTCTGTCTGCACCTGTCTTCATGCGTTTAGAATTCTCTTCAGGTCTAAACAGAAGTATATGCCCATTTTCAGTCCTATATGCCTTTAGACCCTCAAAGAGTCCCTAAACACAACCATCAAAAGGAAAAGTTACTTACATGTAAAAAATACAAATCCACATAGACCCAATTTGTTAAAGTTAGAGTTCATTAATAAAGGAAGAAAAAGAAAGTGTACATACAAAATCTTTAAAAGTAAGGGAGTAGTTTGTATAAGTAACAATAATTATATAAGAAATGAACTTTTGTGTATGTGTTGCACACTTGCAATGTGGTTTTTTAACCTGTCCATAATTTAAGATCCCAGCTGAAGGGCTAAGCTCAATGTTGCCAAAGGGAATGAGGGTTCCTTGTGAAAACTTTTCTCCATTTGCACATTTCATGACATACATGTAATCTGTTGGAACTAGACTGAATCCAAGTTCATCCCAATTGATGTCAGCATAGTTTTCATCAGCAGCACTGCTTTTTCAGACAGAAGTTTTTGATCAAAATCAGGAATATCACTGTTAAAAACAAAAGTAAATGTACAAAGAAAAACCAAGTTTATGTATTTATTACTTTGGATTGTACTCAGAATTTTGAACATAATGGTAAGTTTTTGTTTGTTATATTGTACCTGTTAGACCCATCTCCATTGTTTCCTAAAATAGAAGGGGGAGCCATTGTTGTGAAGTGGGATCTTTCTGCTGAAATACAAAGTCATGTTAGTTGGTGCAAAACTGAGACTTTATGGCTTATTCATTTCTAAGACATTTGCCCTATAGTATACAAAATACATAAATATATTACTTGTCCTCAACGACATCTCATTCCTTGTCCACATCTCATTCCCTGCCCACATCTCATTCCCTGCCCACATCTCATTCCCTGCCCACATCTCATTCCCTGCCCACATCTCATTCCCTGCCCACATCTCATTCCCTGCCCCGGACCAATGATTTTTACTTTTTGTTACTTTTTTGTGTGTATGTGATTGGCCCGAGATAGGAAATGAGACACGACTGGGGACAAAACAGGTGATCTCTGTCTTACAAAATACATAAAATGTCACACAATATTTTCATGATCTAACAGTACTTAAATATCAAATAAAATGAGACTCACAAAACTCTAACTTGATGAGAGGATGAGATTTAATAACTGTAGGCAGTCTTACCCCTTAAAACGTAAATGTGATTAACCAACTTTTACAGCACCAAACGAGTGATGTGTTCGTGTTCTTGGATTAAAGTTAAGAGCTTTTCTTCATTTTATAAACCACCATTTTAAATGAGTTAGGATTTACATAGAACGAATCGCATATCAACATAGGATTCCAGCATTGGAATCCAATCATACAATTATTATGTGTACATAATCAATCAACCAAACAAATCCCGTTAGCACTAAAATCATAACTTTGTTGTCTTGTTCTATTATTCATTTGACATAGTTTCTCACTAAGTTACATTTATTGCATAAAAACATATGACATACAAACAAATCTTTCACTATGATTTTCTGAACATGCATTTGCAAATAACGTTCCATGCATAATGAAAACACACACACAAAATTAAGAAAAATGAAATAGGCATGGATACCTCAAACTTATACTACGTAGGATCTTTGATATTGGGGTAGTAATAGTGAAGACAAAAAGTATATATTTAGGTTTGAAACTATGAATGGTGAATCGGTGAAGGGCTTTTATATTGGTTAGGAATAGGAACTGTAGAAACTGAACAAAGCACGTGCTTCCTTCTATAATATTTATTTACCAATTTGAATTTGTTTCTGTTGCTGAACCGAATCTGTCAGGGTCGTGTCGGTTTATGAGTTCGATTCAAGAGGAAAACAAAATCTTGTATATTTCAGTTCCAAAGGAATATTTTGTTTTGAAAAAAAAAAATGGTGTTTTTTTTGTGTGTTATTAATTATTAACTTTTATGGATGATACATTACTATACTAATATCTATTAACAATATAATAAAAAAAACTCATTCATGCCATATGTCATATCCTCCTCACATGTTTTCCCTTAATGCCACATGTCACATCCTCTTCACCTTTTCTCATCTTAAAATGTTCTAAGTTATTAAAAAATAAAAATAAAAACTCATTCATGTTATTACTATGTACCTTCCCACACTATCCTTACTTTTTATATATTTTATATGTTAATAATTTAATATTAATTAGCGATTGATCTATGTTGCTACTCCACCAAAATTGAGTGTTTACCGTACCTATGTTTTGTTATGTTAAAATCTAATAGATATTGAGTATTAGAGCATTAGATGAGATTGAAATCATTTTTCACATCCAAACTATTTCTTTACACTAATCTATGTATATTATTTAACGTTTACTATTAATCTAAGAATAATTGCATTGTTACACCTCATCAAAGTTTTGTAACATTTTTGCAATTGAATTTTAATATTTCAGATTCTTCGAATTTTAATTTTTCTCTATTATAATTGAAAAATTAAATTCTAAATTGAAGTTTTTTATAACTTTTAAATATATTTTTAATAAAAAAAATCATTTAGTATAATGATTTGATTTCCATTTTTTCATTAAAAAAAATGTATTTAAAATTGAAAAAATCATTTCATTTTCTATAAATTTTAAAATATTTATTTTAGTAAAAATAATATGGTATCATGTTTCAGATTTCACTTTGTTATTTCCATTAGAAAATTCAAATTAAAAATTGTCATTTCTTTTTCTTATGTGATTAAATATGCAAATACACAGGTAAGACGTATATTCTTAATAATGTGAATGTATAAGTAACATGTGTATTTTAACTATGCGAATGCATGAGTAACATGCATTTTCTTAGTAATGCGAACGTACAAGTAACATGTGTGTTTTTAGTCATGCGAATGCACGGGTCACATGTGTGTTCTTAACAATACGAATGCACGAGTAACATATGTTTCTTAACCATATAAATGTACATGTAATATGTGTTATTAATCTTGCAACAAAGAAGTATTGCTCTGTGCATCGCTGATGCACGGGTATCTTGCTAGTTTTTTTATAAAAATGATGAATTTGAAATTGAGTAAACTACCTTAACTTTTAAATTAAAATTTTTTTTCTTTAATAAAGAGTGAGATTCTTCTCAGTTACTATAGTCAACAATTATGTTTTTTATTATATTTTTGAGGATAAAAATGTTATAATAATATAAATTAAAAGGATAAAAGTGTCTTACTTTTTAATTTTTTTATATATTTTTATCTAATTGACATTTTTATTAACGGAGAGGTGTTGGCTAGTCACTAACACCCTTTGTATTGTTATCATAATAAAAGGCTGCTTTTCATTTTTTCCTTTTTGGTACAAGCTAAGTTTCATAATTCATAATCTATTTTTATCTTGCAAAACACAAGTCCATATTAATCACACAACCATATTTATTTTATTGGACCATAAGATATTTATATGAGTGCAATATGTATATTGTTATTGTAAAGATTTATGCATAGTCATTATATCATTTATTTGAATTAATTCTACTAAAGAGTCAATAATAATTAAATATCGATAATGTATTAACAATGTATAAAATTTATACATTTTTTCTATATTTATATCTATATTCACTTTATTTTAACTTGCATACAACTAATAAAGTTCACCAAGAGTTAATTAGTTAATAAATTTTGTATGAACACTATGCCTGTTGAATATAAGCAATGTTCATTAGTTATTAAATACAAGAAACGCAACAAAAATTGATTGGTGGCTTTGTTAATTATCATATTAGAGCATCAATTCCTATAACATGCATTGAACCAATTTCATGCTTAACATTAAATTCATGGACAAGTGGCATCAAGTCACTTTCGAGCTACTAACATTTATTGGAAGAGGTGGTCACAAACTTCAAAATAGATTAGTTTCTTACTAAAAAAGAAGGTAAGAAATATCTTTAATAGTAACAAAAAAATATTCTATGAGAAAAATACCAATACACAAAAGATTTGGGTTTTTTTTGTCTGTTTTTGTTTCTCAAAATTATGTCCCAATTATTTACAAATTCTTCTATTCATAAAATTTTGTTTTATTAAATTATTAAAAGACAACTGATATACTTTTAATATTGACATCAAAATTATAATCAATTACGATAATTAAATTATATTGAGATATATAACTTAGAAATAATTGTCAATCTAATCTTTTGACTAGATTAAAATGAAACAACTTATAAATGTTTTTTTGGAAGTATAAATTGGTGTAGTCATTGAATGTTATTCCCTCCACCTAAACTAGTATTGTTGAGTCAGCATTGTTAGGAATGAGTTTGATACCATAAAACATAAAATCCCAAGATATTAAATTTATGGTACATAAACTTATAAGTTGATTAAGACTTTTGTACTTATTGACACTATTCCAACAAAACTAAAAACAAGAAAAGAAATCTGATGATTTGAGCAAGGAAAAGGTAAGACTTTGGGATATAGGATATGGCCACAGGAACACAAAAACAGAGAGATGAATGCTCATTGCTTAATTTACTTGAACTGTCCATCCCTTTGTGTCTTCAATATGTCCTGTTTGAATTGCAACTAATGTTTCATACAGTTTTTGAGATACTGTCCCTGATCCTGTTCTATATATAGCACTGCATTGTCCAATATTGGCAATTAACATCATCAGTGAATACAAAACATGTTCCACAAGATAGAGAAATAAAGCTACTTACTTAGTTTTGTTATATGTTACAGACAAAACAGGATTAACAACCACAGCAGTTCCAGTGCAGAAAACTTCATCAGCCATTAGCAATTCCTCCACTGGAACAGCACGTTCCTCTACCTGAACATTATTCATTCCACAAAGTTTTCCTATGTTAATATTGAGAAAATTAACATAGAATTGAAATAGATGCAAAAACTAAAACTAATTATGTATGTGACTCTTTCATTAGTAATAGTCCAAGATTTTTTGTCTTAATTTATATCAGACAAGAGCAAGGAGAAACATGAAAAACAACTCTTGAATTGGTTTTTCATTTCAGTGCTGATCTTAGCATGGACAATTTAGTAAGGTAAATAAAACAAATGTCAACATTGACTAAGGGAAAATAAATCACCTTATAGCCCAAATCAATAGCAATATCAATGATGCTTTTTCTTGTAATTCCAGGTAGAATAGATCCTTCTGCTTTTGGAGTTGAGATGGCATTACCCTTCATAACATTAAAATATTGTTGAGTTGATAAAAAACATCATGGCTGTTCTAATTCATATATATCATCACGTGTGCATAAATTCTGCATTTCTTGTGCAATAAGCTTAAACTACAGCAAAAACAGGTTTCCACTTTAATTTGAAAGGGATTGTCTAATGAATGTCCTGTAATGAATAAAAAATGATAAATTATTAAATAAAAAAGTAAAACATTTGATTAATGGGAAACTTAAAAAGTGTAGCTTTTCATATAGTACTTATATTTTTAATCCTTAACAAGTATGATCAAAATGTAATGTTAAAAGATGTAGGTATATTTCAATGGTTACTTAGTGTCCTGCATTGATAAAGCTATATTTACAAGAGAAAGAAAGAATGGCTGCTTGCCTGCTTGTACCTTCACAACAAAGATGTTACAAGAAGAAACTTCTTCAATAAATTTCCCTGTTGCTGCATCCAAGTATAAGACATCAGAGAATCCTTCAGCTCTTGCAGAAATCCCTGCTTTATAAGTCTACAGCATCAAAATGTAGAGCATATTTAACACACTTTGAAATTGTGATGCACCATAATCCTTATATTCTACATATAAAGTTATCTGTGAAAAAATATTAAAAATATGCTTGCAACTTGATATCAACTTATCACATGTATGAATGATTAAATGATAAGATTGTCATGCTTACAGGGGAATAGTTGGTGATACTCTTGATCCCTCCAGTTCCTCCAATGCCAGGAATCGCGCGATGGAGCTCATCCTTAACAACCAATTTTAGTGGACCCTGTCGTGTTAGTTGTAATGAGTAAGGGAAAAGAGAAAACTTGTAGCTGTTGTGAAAAAAACAACAACCAAGTATTTATCCCACTAGATGAGATCAGCTATATGAATGAAACGACATCATAATGTTCTATCATAAATCAAAAGTGGGTAAGATTCCCTTAGGAACTCACATTATGACCCAGCCACGCTCAATGCATGTGGCTTGGCTTGGCGCATCACCTAGCTTGTGACGTGTCAGGCTTGGTGCATGGCCTCATATTTATTGACAAATGCATTGATCTCTAAGTCTTTCATTCATTGTCATATTCACTATGATTTTTCTTGGTTTCTCTCTTCCTCCAGGAATTAGAGTTTATTAGTGAGATGTAAAAAGCAAAGTTCAAAATCTCACGCTATGGTAACTTTTGACAGGAGTTGTATATATGAGTAATGTGTATTCATGAGCTGGAGCCAAGCCTAAAACACTTCCAGTTCCCATAAGCAATGGCCTAATATAAAGTGACCCTTGTCCTACAGGAGGCACCTATATTAAAATTGAACCACAAACTTGTTTAGGCCAGAGTGTAAATATACATAAAAATGGAAAAAATGGAAAAAATGTAAAAGTTTTAGTTAGATAGTGGGTACCCAACGTTTGTTGGCAAGGACAGTTTGGTTTATTGCATTAACAAATTGCTCAATGGATGGAGATGGCATACACATTCTCTCTGCTCCTATCTTTATACGCTGAGCATTCTCTTCTGGTCGAAATAGTAATATACGCATATCTTCAGTTCTATATGCCTTTAGCCCTTCAAGTACTCCCTATTTATATTCATGTAATATATGCAGTTTAGATTTTAGACATGCATAATAATATTTGCAAATATTCTTAGGTGCTTTCTGATGAAGTTCAACTTGTTTTCTATTGTTTTTGTGACATTAGTTTCATGAAGGATGATTGTCTTTCACTTTAACCAAAAAATTTAGGGAAGAGTGCATAAGCCCCTCTAAATTTTATGCATGTTTATAAGTATTTATCATGTAATATCTTTTCTTTCTAATCATTCTTTCAACTTCTTTCTTAGTTGGTGAAACAAAACAACAGTAGGGCAAACTTTAAAATACAAATTGACTAATAAGGAGATAAAAAGTGGATTTCAGAGTTAAAATGGTTAATGCATAATATTAGTATATATAAAAAAAATATAATAATCTAAGAGAGGTTTTCATTGTAATTGATTTAACATTATCTTTAAAGTGTTTCAGAAATAATTAGGAAGAAGAAGTAGTTCATAATAACTATTTATAAAAAGCATAAAATTAAGGGTGTTTCATATACTTTTCCAATAATTTTATGCTATGTAGTTGATGCATCACACATTCGAACAAGACAATACTTGTTCTTGGAGGACATATTATCACGACATATTGCAAAACTTACATAAATTATCTCTATGTTGTTTTATATGTCTTGTTCTGTTTTATTTCAGAATTGAAATGAGGCTAGTAAGGTACCAAAGGAAAGATTTTGTCCTTCTAACCTGGCCATAATTTAGAATTCCAGCAGAAGGAGTGAGCTCTATATTTCCATAAGGAATGAGGGTTCCATCACAAAACTTTTCTCCTTTTGAGCATTTCATCACATACATGAAATCAGTTGGAACTATACCAAATCCAATTTCGTCCCAGTTGATGTCTTTGTATCTCTCACAAGCAACACTGTTTTTTCAAAAAAGTGGGAAGAACAAACTCGTGCTTAGGAGATTATACTTTATAAAAAAATAAAATACTAAATAACCAGAATTTATTTTGATAGTAGTTTTGCTAGAATGATTTAGTATAGTTTTTAAACTTAGGATGAATAAATTATTGTTACTTGATTTGCTCATGAACCAAATGAAGTAGTCATGCTAGTTTAACGTTCAACCTAAGTAAAATTTTATCAATACAAATAGATAAAGCCTGGTTATGAGGATGGAGTAACTTTAAATTGCCTATTTTATCATTTATATTGTCTAATATCAACTTTTCTAATTGAATTCAAGAAATTATAAAAAATGTGTAATCAAATTGTGAAACAACTAGAGTTGAAAATAAATGATTTGAATAGAATATCTCCCTCCAGGTTGGTATAAATGTAATGTGAATAGTGGCAAATGGTTATTTGACTTCTCCAAAAACCAAGGTACATATTCTGTTTTATTGGTATAATTATGGGGTATCTATTCTATGCTTATTATAGTTTGGAGTAAAGGTTTATCACAAATAATTCTCGAAAGTGACTCACAAGTGACAATCAATTTAGTTAACAATAGTTATGATTAATGTCATCCTTATATATCTATGTTTCAAGTTATTAGAGATTGACTAGGATGAGATTGAATGGTTCATTGGGTTCATATTCTCAGAGAAAGTAACCAAGTAGTATATTTCATGGCAAGTCTTTCTCACATGCAATTTGAAATTTGGGAACTCATGTGATGGAGCATCCTCCAAGTGAGAGGAGGAATTTGATTTTATTGAACTATGTAGGAATGTAGGTAACTAGGAATTTTCTAGCCTAATGTTGTTCGGGTTTTTCCCTCCAAATAACCAAAAAACAATGTCACTTCAATTACAAAATATATTACTCTACTAATGTTTTTCCTCAATGTAAGAAATTAAATTCATAATCTTACTTCCTACTAAATATATCACATATTTATTAAACTAAAAAATGATTTAATTTATTTAGATAAATATATATTACTTAATTATTGTACAAACTTAAAATATAAATATTCTTCATATAAGTTTGCTATTACATATTTTGGATGAAAAATGCATTACTTGTTCACTCTTTGCTTTTCCAATAACAAAATTATCTCTTTACATGCTAGTAAATTTTGCCTATCTACTGTAAAATTTTCATTCCATTCAACAACCTAATTTTTATATTTTCCTAAATAATATATATAGTATTTTTGAACGTAAATTTCTATATATTTCATTATGAATTTTACATATAATAAAATTTAGACACTACGACATAATATTTTATAAGGCCACTCTAAATTTGGCCTTTCTCTCAATACGACGAAATAAAAAATCATTTGTCGGTCTTTAATGCCAAAAATTATAAACTCAATACAAAAAGTAATGATTACAATATAATAAACACTTTGATTTTATATTGATCTTATAAATTGGATTTTAGAGAGGATAATTTTTTTAATTGTTACATCCCAATTATCTACTTTTAATTATAAAATTAATTGCAAGTGATTTAATTGATTGAGTGTATAATTTTTTATATCTTATAAACATACTAATTATCCTATAAGAGTATAATCAATTATAAAATAAAAGACTATACACTCATGTGAGACAAAATTTATGCGGATTAAGAGGTAGAAGAGTGTGTCACACATCCTAGTGTAAACGAATGGGAGTTTGTTTATACAGACTTTCAAAGAAAATAGCATCCTAAAGATTATGAAAGATTATACACTACCTGTTAGAAGAAGGGGAACCCATAGTTAAGAAATGTGCTCTATCTGCAACAAAAAGATTTATTATATATATATATATATGCATATTGCTACATTCAGAATACAATTTTAAAGAAGTCCCTATAAGATTGAAAAATGGCTTACATAAATGTGATGTACTATCTTTTGTTTCTGCAAGTGCAACTACTCTGATTATCCTGCAGAGCTGAGCTTATAATGGGGCATAGTTTCATGGAAACATAATCAGGTGGAGTTGGGATTTGAAGGAGTCCAAAATGGCATGCTAATATTTCGACATTGATATGTTGTCCTAAACTATATCATGGACTAATGATATTGAAATAAAAACAAAAATAATAATATATGTTTAATTTTTTTTAATTGACATGACATATTTTTAATGGTTTAAAAATAATTTGGCACATTATTTGAGACAATATATCATTTTCCCCATAGTTTGGGTAGCGAATGAAATTGAAGAATGTCATTGAAAAAAGTACTACATTCCAAATTTGATGACATAACATTTTGAATGAACTGTGGCTGCTACTGACTAATATGGATTAATTAGGTGTAAATGAGGCCAGCTACCAAAGTAATTCAAAAAGGTAGGATGTGTAATTTAATTGTTCATTAGCAAAAAGCAAATATTTGGACCTATTTATGGAATTATTAATATTGGAGTTAAGCTGAATAGGTTTATAAAAGAATTTTTATGGTTAGATCGAATATTTTACAAGTTGGTCTAATTGAATAAGGTTATACTAGATTCTTAGCATGACAAAAAAGTAAAGAATTTGTTTTCTGATAGCGACATTTGTTGGGACAGTCACACACCATGATAAGTATTAGTTCCTTACCAAAAAAAGTTAAAGAATATCATTAGTAATATCATTAGTAGTACAAAAAAAATGGAGTATCGTAGAAAATAATATGATTTATTTTGTTTTAGTAGTTTTACTCGTTCATTCCTAATTAGAAGTGGGAGAATGGGTAATCAAATAAAGGTGGTTAGTTAAAAGCTAATAGTAAATCAAACTCATTCAAATCCTACATTGGATTTTAAATACACACAAGCTGAATTAAAATAGTTTCAAAATCATCTACTGAAAAAATGAAAATAATTTGAAACTTTCCGAACCATAATAACATTTGCTTAAGAATTCAATCAACAACAGTCAATTCCTAGTTTAAAATGGGGGCCACATGTAAACACTCAAATTTGGTATGTAAATCCGATATATAAAATATAAATCAATGTTATTAATAATGTTCTGACCATCAAACCAATCAGAGCAATGATATAGTGATATAGTAGTTCAACTAGTGGTTTCGCTAATTAAACACATACCAGTAAAATTAGAGATACATATATTTTATATTAATATTAATGTTGAAAAATCAACAAAAATTATAATAACCATTTTTATTTATACCACTTTTAAAAAATCTATATTGTAGACCATGTTTTAGATATATAAAAAATGTATTACTTGTGTGTTTGATCATCCATACCAATATTTTGGTAAAAATAAATCATTTTTATTAAAAAATAACTTTAAATGAAATCAGTCGGTATGATCAATACGACTCAATTGAAAACCGGCATGTATGATCGATTGTTACTAGTATAATTGTATGACCGATATAAATATTGTATAGTAGGGTTATTAAGACCGGCCGACATAAACCGGTTTTAATATCAGTGATATAAAATATTCTCTTTCTAACAAGGATTCTTCAACACTATTATCTTTTTTATCAAAGCATTTTTTCAAAAAGTTTCAATAAGGATTATATATCAATTTTGTGTCATGATTGACCATAGGAAAAATGCACAGTTACAACATCTCTGATATTTCCAAGGTAAGTTTAAATTCTGAGATTTTTTAAATGTGTTTTTTAAAAAACACTTTTTAAAAATGCTTTGTTAAATAATAATTTTTAAAAAAATTATTTTCCTTCAAAAAAAATGTTTTAATTCAAATTAAAAAAAAATGGATTATATACTCATTCATCCAATATTCTAATCTATTAAAATAAATATATATGGATGAAATGAATAAATTGGAATCCATTCAATATAGATAAATTAAGTAGTTTAAAAATATAATTTTATATACTTATATAAATTGGTGATCACTATCCATCCAAAAATCCATATTCACCTAATTGTGACGAAAGGTTGAATATACAGTGTTCCTTTTCCACGAGGAGGCACCTGAAAGTGATGAATAAATAGTTTAGAAATATTAAAGTTGCTATGTCATTCACGTGACATGCATATATATAGAATTATGACATTATTTTCTATTTGTGTTGTTGTTTTCACGAAACAAACGCCAATTCACACAACAAACCCTTTCCTTATTCACCATTCTCACTTTATCTCTTTTCATTCTCATCATATCTTCCTCCTCCTCCAACCACATTCCCTCATCGTCATAGGGTAAAACTCTTCTTTCCTTTTCTTTCATTCGTTTTCGTTTTGTTGTATGCATTGCATGTGTATTTTGTCGATTAATGAATTGCACCAAAACCAAGTACTTTTGATTCAGTTGCCATCTTGTACAGGATTCACGTTTGGATATGATTTTCTTTCACTATTGAGGTTTTCATATTTGAACTCTGTTCTATTCATTTGCATAAATATGCCAATGTTGTTATTTAATTGGGATATTGATGTGGGTTTCTTTAGATTGGAATTGGATTAACGGATTCTGGAATGGGTGATGTTGTGTTGAATCTTCTTATATTATATGATTATGAAATGCCATCAGAGGACCGAGGCATTGATTATCACATGTGTAGCTTATAGTATATGTCTTGAATTCTTTGAATGTTCGTTTTATCATTTTCTCACATGTGTAGCTTGTAGAAAATTATTTTCAGCATAGTTAGTATCTGGCATTGATTTGCCACACATTGATAGCTATTATTTTGGTTTGGTTGAGGATTGAATATATATTCCATTCCATCGATCTTATTTCTTCCCAGATACCAATGAAATGAGTTTGAACTGAAGCCTTTATTTACTATTAAGATATTTTTATCTTGATGATTATTAGCATATATATAGTCATTCCTTATCGAAGGATAATAATAATGTGAGAGATTTTGTTAGGGAAGATGTTTCAATGCATTATTTATTTCCTCAAAGGACATGGAATGAAACCCTTATTTTTTTCTTCACTCTAATATTTGACATGGAATGCAACCCTTATCTTTTTCTTCCTTCTAACAAGTTCGCTTCTAGAAATCGAATATTTGACCTTTAATCTAATATGATACTTATAGATCTAATGAGTTTTTATATCACTAGACCAACATATTAATAGTACTTATACTAATGTTTGACATGATATGCAGATTGAAGTGGGTTGAAGTGTAGGTGACTATAGAAACCATGGTTCTTGAGTCCATTTTATCATCTCCTCGTACACTGAGGTCATCATCTTTAAGGAGGCAATTTACAAAGAATGAATTGGGAAGTTGGTCAGCACTTTATCAGAGGCATCGTTACCTCTTGTTTGCTCTTACTTTACTAGTTATCCTATGCACTGTTTATCTTTACTTTGCTATCACTTTAGGGGAGGCTAGTGACCCATGCTTTGGGTTGAATGGACCTGAGAAAGCTTCATGTCATGTTGAGCATCTTAAGGCAGAAGCCAAGAGTATGCTGAAAAATGTTAAACACTTGTAATTTCATTGTAAGCTGCTAAGTCATGGTCAAGAGGTTTTTTCCTTTTTGTAACCTCATGCTATATATATGAATATAACATTCTCTTTATTTCGGTATTTAATCTATTTATGAGCCATAGTATATAATGCGTGTAGAAAGCAATTTCTTCATTGCTAATTTTAGTGATTGTTTTCTTGTGGTTAATATAAAAGAGTCTTTGATTGCTGATTCATAATAACTTTTCATTTTTTTAAGTAAAGAGTAAGGAGAAAATTTCCACTCTTAAGAGCTAATTTTATAATAGAAAGATTATCTTCTTAATTAGAAGGACATATGGGTAAGGAAAAAAAAAAGATTTTACTAATTTTATAATGGCCCTACCAACATATTCATTTTTGTGCATGTGTCTATCTATCTTTTTATATAACACGTTATTTGAAAACGCCTCTTCACATCATATATAGTATTGCTATTAGGTTATTGTTATCCCAATCCAACACTATGCATTTGAAATTGAAGATGAATAAACTAAAAACAAAAGCCTCAAATGTAATTTTTGAAAATGGCAAAATGATAAAAGCTGTAACTCTAGAACTTCTAAGCTACCTCGATTTTTAAATGGGAGTCCACTCTAACATATGAGATATATTTACCCGGATAAAGTATAGGATGTCAATGAGTATCAGTAGTCCAGGTAGTGAAGGTACTTTTTGGATCTGCTACTTGCAAGTTTTTGGGCATACAACAGATCTCAACTATCCAATAATTTAAAAAAATTTCTCACAACTTATAAATTTGTACATATATTTTCTATAATCATATGAGTTATTATAAACATTCCAAACAAGAAAAAATGACAATAAGAATTAAGTACAAGTAAATAACTTTTCATTTAAATATAATTTTTTTACTAAAAAGTAATGTAAAATAAAAAAATAAAGTATATCAAATATTTAAGATCCTACCAATAAGACATTGGTCTTGTGGTGTAAGACTCTGCTAGATAATTGGAATGAACAAAATATCTAAAATCTTGAGATACACTTATTAAGAGAGATAATCACACACCTTAAAAAGTTTCTTACCATCAAGTGGAGAAAATACACTTGTGATAGTATTAAAAATATCTAAAATCTCTCCATCAACATAACATTATATGTATTTATAGGCATTACCGGCAGGTAAATGCACGGTCGGGTCTCACAACCCATTTACATCCCTAAAAAACAAGAAATCATAATAATTAAGACTAAAAATTTCTACACCTCTAACCTAATGATTACTGGGTCAGTGATTTCTCAAAACTGGGTAGACCCGACCCGTACCATATCATTTTTCTTCAAAGGGTGCGATCAGTTTCTTATGGTAGAGAAAATTGGGATATTCATCACTGCGTGAATCACTTCCACCACAACCTTCTATCACGCCAAGTTCTGATCAATTGGGTGATCCGATTCTGATATAGTTATGACATCGGAGAATGAATCTTCAACTAGCTCTTCAGTTAGGCCCAAATTACGTTGTTCCAAATACTTCGATGCGCTCTGGTTCTGCTATTGTAATGAATCAATCCCCTTAATTCCTATAAAGTTTGCATCTTTTCCCAGATTCCGCAACTGGGTCGAGTCATTTAAGTACTAATAATCGAATTGTTGTATTTTGCAGCTCCTGTTCATCAAATGCAGCAGTATTACAGGCTTGGTGTTCTTGATAATTGTACCGATAAATTCAAAGCATTTTTTGACTGTTTAATGCTCAAGACAAAAAATTCTTCTGAACTCCAGGTTTGTTGGTTTTCCTCTCTTGTATTATGTGCTTCAAACTTTATTAACAATTTGGTTTAGTAATATTGCTGTATCATTAAGGAAGATTCTTATGTTTGTTGTTGTTGAAATTTTGATTTAAGAAATGATAGGTTATAGCAAGGTATAAGACTTCAGAGGAGTTGAATTCTTATTATGACACTCTTTTGAAAATACATCTTTTGATCTTTCTCACTTATTTGGTTCAATGATATCATGTGAATATGCATATTTGTATAGTATTATGGCCTAAAGATGAAAACAGAGATGATCTTGTAGTGATTGATAGTACTGCATGGAATTATTTAAATGGAATGCATTGCTGCTATATGTTTATTTAAATTTTCAATTTTACACTTTTCACATGTTCAGATTAAACAGTTGGGTAGTGTTGGATAGAGATGTTAGAATGAGACAGAACTTAATATATGTATTCTAGTCTATGTTCAGTCTAATTTAGAAATATAGCAGAACATGACATGAGGTTAAAAGAATGATCTTTTGATTTCAATAAAAGGAGGGGATCCAAGGAGAAACATTCTTTTCCATTCCATTCCATTTATCTGTGTGCCAAATGCAATGTTAAACACCTGTCCTTCCAACCCTGTCTCGCAAATTTAATTGCAGCTGCCATCAAAGAAAATAATTTTTCTTCTTTCTCATTTTGTGCCTATAGGAGAACTAGTGGGAAGGGTTGATGAGTGATAAGAATACTGAATTTTAAGATGAAAGACTAATAATCATTCCCGTAATAATTTAATTGACCATTTCCTGTTAATTTTATATTATTAGCGGCCATTGCGGTTAATTTTCCATTTGCCTCTCTAGTTGATGTCCATTTTATTTTGCTCTTTTGTAATGATGAATTACATAGCACCATGAAATGAGCAGGAGCTCTTAGCTATTAGTATTATGTTTCATAGAGTCATTATTTTTCCATGTGCTGTTGCACAGTGGCATGGTTTAATTCATCTAGCATGGCAGCGTTTCTGGCTTTTACTTCAAGTAACATGGTATGATCACTGTTTGCAGGAAATTCTTGAAGCTCGTGAAAAAGAAAAGAAACACATCTGGACTTTTCGGACACCAGAAGAAGCTTCATATTACTGGAAAGAACTTTATGGTCATTTAGACAACCCCGATGAATGATGAAATTATGGAAATCAAGTTTATGCGAATAAATTACATTGTGTTGTGATTTTGCCAGCAACTGAAAGAAAGAGAATTTTAGAAAATGAGAAATTTTATATTAAATTGATAATGCTAATCAGCTAGAGTTTTATTCTTATTTATTTTTTGCTGTCTTCATGATGTCATGCATCCAGAAGACTTGGCAAATTAAGTTTCCAGTCTTCGAAATCGCAATAACCTTAGTAATGATGGTTTCTTGTCCAGATGAAATTTTAGCCTCTTCATTTTGGTCCCTCTATCATCATATCATATTTTGTTCTACCCGCCTAAGATATTTCTTTGGATTGCAGGCGCTCTTACATTCCTTTCATAGTTGGATTGCTAAAACTTGGAAGACTTGCTTGCAATTCAATTATAGAACATTATCATGTTATTATTGATGGTTGAATTAAATGTGTGGCAAAAAAACAGTTTATTCTATGCAATGGTTCTATATTCACTAGCAGAATTTTCAATGCAGTTTGAATTTCCTTGAAAGGAAACTTTTTGTATACTTTCTTCCACTTGAATCCATTTATATTTCCCTTTCTCTCAGCTGTGCATATCAGCACCAAACACAAGGCTTATCTTCTGTGTGTTTTTTGCTGATATGAGTACAGTGTGGTTGGTGGCTTGATTTGGTCATGAAATGCACCTACTGTTTATTGTTATATTCCATTCAATGAAATGAAGTTAAAGAAGTAAGCATTTAACGTCCAGAACAATCTGAACCTCTATTCTCCCAGTGGAACAATAACTGCTATTTTGGATTATAAATGGGAAGATTATAGACTGAAAAAACTAAATTGAATCATTATGAACTTTTTGTTTTTCTTAGTTTATATGTTTTTTTTTAAAATCAAGTTTATCAAAACTTAGCTTTTTTTCTTGTATAACCATAACCAATGGTATTCCTCCACCTTGGTGTCGATGAGTAAGAAATTAATCTTTTTTGAGATGTGTGACTATTCCTTCCAATAAGTGTCGTTCTTAGGAATCAAATTATTGTTATTTTTTGTTTACCTGAAGATCGGGTGAGACTTTATGGCACTAGGTCCGAGAATAATTTAACCAAACATGAATAAATGAAGGGTTAAAATTGGATTTGGATTTTTGTAACTGCAATTGCTAACTTTGATAATATAACCCTTTTGAAAACAATTCTTTCTCACTACATTTTAGGTTTCCAACTTCCCTAACTCCTAACCTAAGACTTGTTTATGATGGTGGACAAGTTATCTTGTTGATAGAGTAACATCTTCATGCGTTCAGCTTCTAATTAATACTAAAATGAAACATTATGCATGTCTAAATAACAGAACCACTATTAATACTATTTAAAACCAAATAACTGACATTAATCTATGCAAGTACAAGTACAACTTACATCATCTTTTGAAGTGAGAAATACAACATGGCCAGTATCAAGCAAATGGAAAACAAGAAGGCTTGTGTGATTGGTGGCACTGGGTTTGTGGCTTCTTTGCTGATCAAACACTTGCTTGAAAAGGGTTATGCTGTCAATACCACTGTTAGAGACCCAGGTTCATCCCTCTCTTGCATGTTCTAGAAAAACTGTTTATTTATAAGTATAAGAGAAATGTAAAGATTTCAAGAACAACATGGAGACAACATTTGATTTGAATGACTAATTAATGATGAATATTGAGGTATCACATGCTTTTAGATAAGTTATTATCCTAGATGTATTGTACAGAAAAAATGTAATGTCTATATAAGGGTATTGATAATTCAAATTGCAAGCACCTTGGATAACTTTTTACTTCAACATGCCACCAAAATATTAGAAAACTTGTGTCCATGCCAACCAAAATACATTCTCTCTGAAGAATGAAAACAAAACCTAAAATGATAAAAGCACTTGAAGAACAATAAGATTGAAGAATAAAGAATCTAAATAATATTTTTCTGTGAGCAAAAGTTCTTATTTATGTGTTTTGTGCAGATAATCTTCAAAAAATATCTCACCTAGTTGCACTCAAAAGTTTAGGCGAATTGAATATATTTCGAGCAGAATTGACAGCTGAAGAAGATTTTGATGCACCTATAGCAGGCTGTAAACTCGTTTTTCAACTTGCTACACCTGTGAACTTTGCTTCTAAAGATCCTGAGGTAGATTGTACATTAAACTAGAAATTGCATTATAACTTATACAACCAAATTAGATGCATTTACATTTGTGTATTAAAAGAAAAAAGTTAACCCGAAAATGCTTCTGCCGTAAATACTAGTCAGACTGACATGATCAAGCCAGCAATCAAAGGTGTATTGAATGTGTTGAAAGCATGTGCAAGAGCAAAAGAAGTCGAAAGAGTCATCTTAACATCTTCAACTGCTGCTGTAAGTATCAACCAACTCGATGAGACAGGTTTGGTTATGGATGAAAGCAACTGGACTGATATTGAGTACTTAAATACTGCAAAGCCACATACTTGGGTAATAATTATCAAACCTTATTCTAACCATTTCCCTGCATCATTTTCATTCCTAAGTGTAAAAGTTATTAAATTATGAGTCTGAAGTTTGTGAAACTTGCAGGGATACCCTGTCTCCAAAGTACTAGCTGAGAAGGCTGCATGGGAATTCGCTGAAGAAAATCACATTAATCTCATCACTGTAATACCTTCTCTGATAGCTGGTTATTCACTCACTCCAGATATCCCATCCAGTGTTAAGTTGGCCATGTCCCTCATGACAGGTTCAGAAAACTGCCTTATTCACTATTTTAAGGACTTCTTACCCGAATCTTCTAAGAACCAATCGAACTGACTCATTAATGTTTCCATAGCACAAAGTTGGCCATTTCCACTTGACGCATTATAATGCACAGGCCCATCATTATTTTCAGCTTTATTTAATATGATAATAGAATGAGAGCTATAATGCCATGTTCTTAAACCAATACTCTCGACTCAAGTTGTTAGGTAAAGACATGTGAATGATTTTATTGCATCACTAACAATTTTGACACTTTGCAGATAATGATTTCCGCATAAACGCGATGAAAGGTATGCAATTGCTGTCAGGTTCAGTATCCATCACTCATGTGGAGGATGTATGCCGAGCACATGTATTTTTGGCGGAGAAAGAATCAGCTTCAGGTCGATACATATGCTGTGCTCACAATACTAGTGTTCCTGAGCTGGCAAGGTTTCTTAAGGAACGATACCCTCAATATAACATTCCAACTAAGTAAGCTTCTAATTTAGCATTTGGTGTGGAATGTTTGAATGAAGGAAGAAAATTCTAGTTTTCTCATCCTTGCATTGCTGCAAGTTTCATGTGTTTCTGACAGCAAAAGACATGAAACAATTTGTTAAAGTTCTCTTCATTTTCTTGGTACTAACCGATCCGAAGGCCACCTATAATAAAACTTGTGCATGACAAAGGGGTATCTTTTATGCAGTAAAATATAATGCACATGATCAGTTTCTTAGGAAGCTGCATTATATTGATTTGGCTTGGAAATGACATCATAACACATTGAACTTTAGGTTTGGAACATGTTCATTTATATTTAAGGCAATTATCATTTTGTCATTGCAGTTTTGATGATTGCCCCTCCAAGGCAAAATTAACCATCTCTACTGAGAAGCTTATCAAAGAAGGGTTCAGTTACAAGTATGGGATTGAAGAAATTTTTGACCAGACTGTGGAGTACTTAAAGTCTAAGGGGCCCCTCAACAACTAAATCTTTGATAAATTCAATGCTCTTGCATTTTTCATGGCTCTGTGTGATGCATTAAGCAAATAACTTTAAATCAAGGGTAGTGTAGGCTATAAAGATTCAATTTCCTAATGTATTGTCACCACATCAAATCCCTTAAATGAATATCACTATATATAAGTTTTTAACTGCCACTCCATTGTTTGAACATCTAGATTTACATTCTAGTTGACACCTTTTGTTACAATCCAAAAAAATAAAAAAAATAAAAACCATGATCTCTATGTAACATTATATTATGAAACAAAACTCTGACCTTCTCAATTATCTTGTATAGTTGTATGTAAATATCTTGTATGTAAATATCGACTTAAAACAAGGGTCTCACATATTCCTCCAACATCAAGGAAAGAAAAATGTAAGAAAACTATATTTCGTGTAACATAGATTTGATAAGTTCAACCTGAAATGTTTATTATATTTTGAAAAACATAATTTTAGCAAAATAAAAAAGGAGGGGATTCACTTACTCCAATCATGTCCGTCAATCAATTCTAGGAAAATCCAATGGTTTAGACCTACTCACTGATTCAAACCGTTGGATTTCTCTAGAATTAATGGATAAAATTGAAAATAAATTTAAAAAACTTATGGATGACCACTCAAATCAAAATATATAATTTTGTTTCTACACATATTTGTTAGACATGTTATTTTCTTAAAATTTAAGTAATTGTTACCGTCACTACTGATTAGTGAAAATGAAATATTATAGAGGAAAATAAAAATATTTAGTATTATGGGGATTAATATAAGAATAAATTAGGAGGAAGGCTAGGAGAGAGTGAAATGTATTATGAGGTATTTAAAATATTTTGGGTCACTTTATTTCTCGTTTTTTGTTAGCACCAAAACCATTACCAATCGCGTTGGTTGTTCATCTATGTTCTTCGTTCATTCCTTTTCGCTATAGATTCCCAGTCGTGCGGTTTCCCCTTCTCACTCTTCCATTTTCTCTTTCTCTCTCTCTCTTCTATTCACAAATCTCAAACCTTCATAAACTAAATATACAAGGACCCTGCAATTTAGTATCTGAGTTAACGATCTTTTTTTTTTCTTTTTTGGCGAGAGAAAAGGGTGAGAGAGAATGTCGAAGAAGAAAGTCAGTGGTAGCACCATGACGCTGAAGGATTTCCATGGCGGTTCTATCCCCTCTGATATCCCTCTTCCTTCTGCTCCAGGCGTGTAAGCACAATACCCTTTTATCTTAATCATTCAAATTTCTAATCTTTTTGTTTTAATTTGATTTATATCTAATTATTAGCAAATGGGTGTTCTTTATTTTACATCAATGGATGGGAAATAAGAAAAACTAGAGATTGGATCTATGGCTTCTCATTGTGTATGTTTTGTATCAGTATTTTTAGTTGGTGGATCTATATCTGCTGTAAAAAAATTAACTTTGATTTGTTTTATTTTTGGTTTTCCACAGAACTGTGAGGACTTCGGATCGTCCTGGTTATGACCGGTCATCACGGGGAGCTCCAATGGCCCGGCCAGATCATTGGTCTCGGCCGCACACATCGCCAGCGACTCGGCGTTATGATGACAAGATTCCATTTTTCCCACACACTGCCCCGATTGGCAGGAATTTCGATGAGGATGAGCGAAAGCCGCTGGGTGGGGGTTCAGCCCCCAGGAGAACAATCAGTGATGATAGCATTCATGTGATGCCTTCTCGTGTTGAGGTGAAGCCGGAGTATGGAGTGGGAGGGAGTTCATTGGGCAGGCAAGTGGCTCCAGTGTCTCATGTTGGGACAGTTAATTCGTACTCGGCGAGGCTTCCTGAGACAGCTTATGTCGGGGTGAATTCTCAGAGTTTAGGAGGCAGCAATAAGGAGCATGGAACAGCTTCTGGTGGGGGTTTTACAAATGTATGGGCGATGAGGAAGGAGGCGGCAAGTGTTGTTGAGCCAGAGCAATCTTGGGCTCGTCCTAATGCTGTTTCCAAGTTGGCATATGCAAGTGCACTTGAGAAGGTGTCTTCTGGTAGATGGCAGTCAAAGGCAGTTCATTATCAGACAGATCCTGACGTAGTTAGATCTTCTGAAGTGGAGAGTGAACCACATGCCAGTGTTAACGTCTATAATGCCTACAATAGAGTGGATGCTGTGGGTGAGGAGAATTATGATGCAATTCTAGCAGCGCATGCTGAAAGGGGTTTAGGTATGGATAGCTCGATGCGAGGTGGTAGGAATGAGTTACTGGATTATGAAAGGTCTGGGGTTCCCAAGTATTCTGAAGTACGCCCGAGAAGTGTATCTCATCATGTCAATGGGGCTCTGCTGGCTCAAAATGATGGCAAACATAGTGGTCCTGAGTTGCAGCAACCAGTGCATTCTGAACCAACTGTGAGACCTAAACTAAACTCACTACCTAAGGTGAAGCCACTGGAAAGAACAGAACCTTATGTTACAGAAAATGCACAGGTATTCACATGTTCAACTGTTTAGTTTCACTTCCTCAGGAAATTGTGCTTATTGATTCTTATGTTTGCTTTATGAACTCTCTTCTTTGCTCCATGCTAGGGATATCGTCAGGTTAATGATTCTGGCCATGTTGGAACTGTTTATCAGGCGCATGGCCATGCCAATTTTGTGAAGCCTGTCTCAACTGGAAATGAGAGTGGGAAGGAGGTAGGACATCGCCCAAAGCTGAATTTGAAGCCTCGGTCAGAGCCACTTGAACAGTTGGAAGGGAATGCTGAAAGAGAGAGGTTAGTTGCATGAGACAGTGAGTTTAGGAGTTTTTATCTATGATACATATGTCCTTCATGCTGGTGTGCACATGTGTTGCCTATGAAGCATTGCCAGCTAGCTGGTTCAACCTATAGTGTGCCATAGGTGTAGGCATACTTCCACCAGCAAAACGTAGAAACTTTACTATGATTGATGAAGATTACAAAGAGTGGCTGCTTATCAGTCATCACCCAATTCCTAATCCGAGTACTTCAAGGGCACACTGACTGTATATATATATGTGTGTGTGTAGGTCTGTAGTTCATACTAGGTTTTTCAGGTCAGGTCACATGTCTAGTCAAGTCCAAAACTAAAAACAAGCCACACATTACATGATTTTGTATTGTTTTAGTTTTAAAGGCTGAATGTATTGAAGCAAAAGCTGTGTGCTCTGCTCAAAATATTTCGTTAATTTTTCACTTGACCCTAGCAAAGTGCCTTAAAAACTCTACAACATATATTTCCATTAACGAATTGGAATTTGGTATTTTAATAAGAGGCAATGCAGTTGGTAGAACAGTTGGACATAAAGGTAGTCTTACCTATGAAGTTTATTTTTTCATTCTCATTAGCTAATTTATTTGGTCAAAGAAAATTTCGAAATGGGATCATGGAGTTACATTTCTGCATCTATAATAAAGCATCATACATATATTGAATCCAGCCAGTTCTCAATGATGACCTACTTTACTTATCCCGACCACTTTAACAAATTAGCATCTCTTTGGATTCTTGGATCATGTTTACTTTGCTCCTGACCTGTTACTTCGAAGGGTTCGGTTTTTGTTTAAATTGAAGTGCATATGAAAGGATGACTATGTTGAACTTTGTGTTGTCTTAATTTCATCCTGAGTCTTTGGTTAATGCTTAGTATGAAATAACATGGACTACTTTCAGCAAGATTGTTTGGTAAATTATTTATGTCTATCTGTTTACTAATGGAACAACTGACGCAATTGATCCAGGAAGGCATTATTTGGTGGTGCTCGTCCTCGAGAACTTGTAAGTTCCTTCATTTATTTATATCACAAATGCAGTTGAAACTTATGCTTTATCATTTTTCAATGTTGTGGACAGGGGTAATATTTTTACGTTGTTTATTTGTGAAAATGTGTCATAATTTCCATACTTTATGTGCCTTAAAATGTGTCATTTACTGCCAACTGCAGAAACTGGTCTTGCTTTTTTTCTTTCTGTGTTTGGCTTTCATTTCTCAGCTTGATAATGTTGGTGATCTTTCCTCAGGTATTGAAGGAGCGAGGGATTGATGATGTTACAATAAACAGTTATGATGTACTTGACCATTCAAGCAGGTATGGACTTGTTTTGATTGCATGTAATTCCACTTGCCTCAAATTGTGATCCAAATTAGATTCAATATTTGCTAATAGATTGTGTTGTGTGAAGGGTTGAACATAATATTTCGCGGACCGAGAAACTTTCTGATCGTTCGGTCCAAACTTGTTATGGTGAAAAAACTGATGATGCTTTTCACGATCAAAGGACTGGCAGAAAACCAGAAAGGAAGGATCAAAGGGTAGACACTGAGAGAGTTCACACACAGAAGAACTGGCGTGGTGATAATAGAAGAAATGTTAACGAAACTGATAGACAACAGCCCCCTGAAAGGCCAAAATCACCCGAGACATGGCGTAAGCCTGTTGATCAGCCAAAACCATCTCCTGGTGGTGTTGGTGTTCGCTATGGTAGAGCAGCTTCAGCTGTTGAACTTGCCCAAGCATTTTCCAGATCTGTATCGGACCCAAAAGTAAATGATAGGTTTTCTTCAGGTCAAAGGGATCTGAACACAAGTCGGACACAAGTGCCTTTTTCGCGGCTTGTTGGTCCTACCTCAAGGCCTAAGATCAATGGTTATTAATTCTTTGATGATTAGGTGGAAAATTGGGACTCAGTTGGAGACTATCTCTTCGAGTCAGCACATGATTCATGCAAACTCTGGAATTGCTGATCACTTCATGGAATGGTTGTGGCTTTCACTATTGTCTCCTCTTTCACAAGCATGATTTTGAAGATTAGATTGGTTGCTAGTTATGGAGTATTAGTTATGATGATTTAACTATACAAGCACCATCCTTTGTTTATTTCTCTTGCCACTTATTATTTGCTTAAACTATTTTTTTACTCCTTTATCTAATGAGGTGCTGTAGCATGAATCACAGCTTAAATTTGTTCGTTTTAGTTTCCTAGTTTTGCAGCTATCTTGAAAATGTGGATAATTTATGGGTGATGATTATGAATTTCAAACTAAACAATTTTTTAGTGTTCAGCTTATCACTATAACATTATCAAAACCAGTAATTTTTATCAATAAATCAATATTTTATATAATAATTGAAGTCTGCTTTGTGTCACGAGCTTCAGTCTGTGTATAATAGCATCTATCCATATAATAGCATCTACAATTCTACTCAAAGTAAATATATTATCATTTGCCAATATAAATTTATTAATATTATCATCTGCCCATATAATAGCAATGCTATTACTATGGAGCATGTGCTAAACTCCTAACATATATATGATAAGAAAAAATGGCAGGCAAGAAAAATAAAGAAGAAATAGATAAATGTAGAAGATGAATGGATAAATTTTGGCGATTGATATAGGAAATCTCTCTTAAGTATGAGAAAAATATAATTATTATTGGAATGTTGAGAAAGGTAAATATTGATGTTTTGAGAAACAAAAGTGCCCTTAACACATAAAGTATGTCACAAGGGTTAGAGTTGTTTTAAGGGCAACCAAGGGATTTTGTGCATAGATGCTTGCTTGGATCTTGATAAATGCTTTGATGGCCTTAATCACATATTTATCAAATTACCTTTTCATTGTCAAATATTTACAACAAGTTGAAGGAAATGCCTACTTTATGAATTGGAATTCTCTTGGGTTTTATATGTTATAATTTGAATCCAATATTAGACTCTCTAATACTCGAGAGGATTTCAACCCATTTTATTAATCGTAAGCAAGGTAATGAGGTGGGTGGGGCTGAGTTTTACAACTCCAAAATTTGAATATCTCATGATCGAAAAAATACACCACATTCTTGATCTTATCGAATTTATGCAAACTTGCTTGCCCTAATAGGAAAGTTTCATAAAACTCTTGTACATATGAAATTTAACTTTATTACAAGGAGATATCCGTTTATACCCAAATTAAGATATAGTAATTAAACTCAATCTTATCTATTGATTTTCTTAAATTGAACGAACAAAATGAGTGAGTGAAATAAATGTTGAGAGAGAAAAATGAATTTTAGATGATTTTTAAGTTTCACTCATTTGATTTATTGGATTTAAGAAAATTAATAGATGAAATTAAGTATAACTTAATTTAAATACAAACTGATCTTATATTTATATATATGTAAATAAATTGGTTCGGTTTGAGTCAAGTATTACTAAAATCTCGAACTCAAACACAATAGGATACAAAATAAATTAGAACCTCGAACTCGACCAAGGTATATTTTTCTCATAAAATTCGAGTTGGATAATATGGATGCATCGAGTCATAAAAGAAAAAAGTGAAGAAAAACGACGTCGTACTGATATGGGGAGGCAACAGCGTGCACAAACAAAGACCCGCACTCGGTTTTGTGATCGTCAAATCCTGAATTCGTCATCATCCTCTGCATTCATCCATCATCGCTTTTCTTCTTCCTTACTTTTGGACTCAGTTGGAGACTATCTCTTCGAGTCAGCACATGATTCATGCAAACTCTGGAATTGCTGATCACTTCATGGAATGGTTGTGGCTTTCACTATTGTCTCCTCTTTCACAAGCATGATTTTGAAGATTAGATTGGTTGCTAGTTATGGAGTATTAGTTATGATGATTTAACTATACAAGCACCATCCTTTGTTTATTTCTCTTGCCACTTATTATTTGCTTAAACTATTTTTTTACTCCTTTATCTAATGAGGTGCTGTAGCATGAATCACAGCTTAAATTTGTTCGTTTTAGTTTCCTAGTTTTGCAGCTATCTTGAAAATGTGGATAATTTATGGGTGATGATTATGAATTTCAAACTAAACAATTTTTTAGTGTTCAGCTTATCACTATAACATTATCAAAACCAGTAATTTTTATCAATAAATCAATATTTTATATAATAATTGAAGTCTGCTTTGTGTCACGAGCTTCAGTCTGTGTATAATAGCATCTATCCATATAATAGCATCTACAATTCTACTCAAAGTAAATATATTATCATTTGCCAATATAAATTTATTAATATTATCATCTGCCCATATAATAGCAATGCTATTACTATGGAGCATGTGCTAAACTCCTAACATATATATGATAAGAAAAAATGGCAGGCAAGAAAAATAAAGAAGAAATAGATAAATGTAGAAGATGAATGGATAAATTTTGGCGATTGATATAGGAAATCTCTCTTAAGTATGAGAAAAATATAATTATTATTGGAATGTTGAGAAAGGTAAATATTGATGTTTTGAGAAACAAAAGTGCCCTTAACACATAAAGTATGTCACAAGGGTTAGAGTTGTTTTAAGGGCAACCAAGGGATTTTGTGCATAGATGCTTGCTTGGATCTTGATAAATGCTTTGATGGCCTTAATCACATATTTATCAAATTACCTTTTCATTGTCAAATATTTACAACAAGTTGAAGGAAATGCCTACTTTATGAATTGGAATTCTCTTGGGTTTTATATGTTATAATTTGAATCCAATATTAGACTCTCTAATACTCGAGAGGATTTCAACCCATTTTATTAATCGTAAGCAAGGTAATGAGGTGGGTGGGGCTGAGTTTTACAACTCCAAAATTTGAATATCTCATGATCGAAAAAATACACCACATTCTTGATCTTATCGAATTTATGCAAACTTGCTTGCCCTAATAGGAAAGTTTCATAAAACTCTTGTACATATGAAATTTAACTTTATTACAAGGAGATATCCGTTTATACCCAAATTAAGATATAGTAATTAAACTCAATCTTATCTATTGATTTTCTTAAATTGAACGAACAAAATGAGTGAGTGAAATAAATGTTGAGAGAGAAAAATGAATTTTAGATGATTTTTAAGTTTCACTCATTTGATTTATTGGATTTAAGAAAATTAATAGATGAAATTAAGTATAACTTAATTTAAATACAAACTGATCTTATATTTATATATATGTAAATAAATTGGTTCGGTTTGAGTCAAGTATTACTAAAATCTCGAACTCAAACACAATAGGATACAAAATAAATTAGAACCTCGAACTCGACCAAGGTATATTTTTCTCATAAAATTCGAGTTGGATAATATGGATGCATCGAGTCATAAAAGAAAAAAGTGAAGAAAAACGACGTCGTACTGATATGGGGAGGCAACAGCGTGCACAAACAAAGACCCGCACTCGGTTTTGTGATCGTCAAATCCTGAATTCGTCATCATCCTCTGCATTCATCCATCATCGCTTTTCTTCTTCCTTACTTTTCACCACTCTCTCACTTCCCCACAATCACAACAACAACAACAACAACAATTTCTTACTTCTCTAATCCATATCTCGCTTTTCCTTTTCTTTTATCATTACCAAAAACACCAACATAAACATTACAACAACAACAACAACAAAAATTAGAAGATGTTGGAGAAAATTGGATTACCACCAAAGCCATCGGTACGAGGGAATAATTGGGTGGCCGATGCCTCACACTGCCAAGGATGTTCCTGTCAATTTACCTTCATCAATCGCAAGGTTACCCACTTTTCAGATCCCCACTTTTTTTTTTTAAAATAATGAAACTTTTTGTAATTATTGAGAAAACCCATGTTTCTTTTACCCCTCTAGAATGTTTTATTTTATGTGGGTGTTTCAGAATATCTTAAAGTTGTTAACTTCTCACGTATTTTTTCATATAAAGATGAAATTTTTGCTACTGATTTATTCGCATGCTAGTTGATTTTTTGTTTCTGTGTTATAAAGTTATGTATGTTTATACTTTTTTTTATTTAATCTCATTTTTTTGGCTTGGCATATGAATAACTGTTTTTCTTATTAAGTTTTTATGCTAGTTGTTACTGATCTGTTTGGGATTATCTAGTTATGCTGATTGATTTTCTCAACCGGGTTAGTTAATTTTATGTAATTGTAATGATTATAAGAGATATGCAAGTGTATGATGAAGATGTTTAATATGCTAAGTCGATCCAAGCTTTAGCTTAAGATTTTTCCTTACAAAATCACTAGTGTTCTTTTCTGCAGTCAAAACTATAGCCAGACAATGCAAAAGTTCTCTTTGTTCTGTGAAGCCATGTCTAAGAGCAGTTCATTTTCTGACCGTTTTGCTCTTAGGAGGAATTGGTTTTGCTTCATGATCTTTAGCGTAAAATAAAAAGAGAATCAATTGTCCATTTCTTAGGGTAGTGTGTTTTGATTCCACCTCCTTCCGCGTTACATATATGACTTCCGTAAGGAAGTATAACTCACTGTGTTTCTATGTTAACCAGTTTTATTCTTTTATCGAACTTTTAGTTTGAAGCTTCATGGAATCTGTGGTTACAATAAATGAATGGTATGCTTGCAAATTTCTTGATCTCGCATGAAAAATGAGATGGCGAGTACTTGAAGATAATCTTTCATGTTTGCTAATTAGAATTTGATTGGACCCAAACTGTACTCTTTGTGCTAAATTTGTTTTCTGGCCATTTTATTTTATGTTTCAGCACCACTGTAGAAGATGTGGGGGCTTGTTTTGCAACAGTTGTACCCAACAAAGGATGGTTTTACGTGGACAAGGTGATTCTCCTGTGCGTATTTGTGAACCTTGTAAGAAACTAGAAGAGGCAGCACGGTTTGAGTTGCGACATGGACGCAGAGCAGGGAGAGGTACTTCAATATTTTCTTTAACGATTTCAAACCTTTTATATTTTACAACAGTACTCTATTTTTACTGTCTTTATTACTACGCAGTACCTTAGTTTTGAATGTTCATTTCAATTTATCCAGGGAGCTTGAAATCAACCCCTAGAGATGAAGATGAAATTTTGAACCAAATTCTTGGTCAAAACAGAGAGGAAACCAGTGAAAATGTTCTCAGAGGCGAAGGGCAAGTTGGCATTGCCTCTTCTTCAAGCACTAAGGAACATTCTAATTCCGGTGACGTCTCAAATGACAAGCCTAATATTTTGGGTATTGACTTGGGATCCATCACTCCTGATGAGTTGCGTCAGCAAGCTTTGGAGGAAAAAAAGAAGTATAAACTACTGAAAGGAGATAAGAAATCTGAGGAGGCCTTGAAAGCTTTTAAGAGAGGGAAGGAGCTTGAGAGGCAGGCAGATGCTTTGGAAATTCAATTACGGAAGGCTCGTAAGAAGACTGTTTCTGTAGAGTCTGTCACAAAAACAAAGTCACTTCCTCACATGGGTAAAGAAAAGGATGATCTTACTTCCGAACTTAGAGAGCTAGGGTGGTCTGATGTGGATCTACATACTGAAGATAAAAGGTCAGCGAGTTTGAGTTTGGAGGGTGAACTCTCATTGATAATTGGAAAAATCTCTCCAAAGACAGGTGAAGAAAAAAAAGGCAGCAGAATTGACAAGAGTGGGGTTGTTGCTATGAAAAAAAAGGCTCTAATGTTGAAGCATGAGGGTAAGCTTGCTGAGGCCAAAGAGGAATTAAAAAGAGCTAAAATTTTAGAGAAGCAATTGGAAGAACAAGAAATCCTTGCTGAAGCTGAAGATTCTGATGATGAACTATCAGCAGTAATTCATGGCATGGACGATGATGTTAAAGGAGAGTTTCCAGATCTGCATGTTCAAGAACATGGGCATGATTTTGGACAACTTTTGGGCATTGATGATCTTGATGGTAATTTTGAAGTGACCGATGAGGATATGATGGACCCTGATTTAGCTGCTGCTTTGGAATCATTAGGCTGGACTGAACCTGAAAATACATTTTCGAAGTCTGAAACCTTTGACAAAGAAGCATTGTTAGGTGAAATTCAGTCTTTGAAAAGAGAAGCTCTTAATCAAAAGCGGGCAGGTAATACTGAAGAAGCAATGACATTCTTGAAAAAGGCAAAATTATTAGAAAGAAGCCTTAACAGCCCTGGGTCTGAAATTGTTGGTAATGGATCAGACTCGTTTCATTTGGATGAGAGGAATACTAATGCCACTAGCAATGCTGCTTCCACAGTGGCACCAAAAAGCCGGTTGATGATTCAGAGAGAACTTTTGAGTTTGAAAAAGAAAGCACTTACTTTGAGAAGGGAAGGGAAACTGAATGAAGCAGAAGAAGAAATGAGAAAGGGTGCAGCTCTTGAGCATCAGCTGATGGATATGGATAAGGCTTCTAATCTTAAAGCGTCGAAGATAAATAGCACTGAAAATGTCCCACATGCAGCAAACAAGCATTCTGATATTCATAGAAATCTTCCACTCGAGGAGGGAAGTGAAGATGATGTAACAGATCAAGATATGTCTGATCCAGCATACCTTTCACTGCTTAGGGACTTGGGTTGGAATGATGACAATAATGAACTTTCGAATTCTCCAAGCAAGCCTTTGAAGAAAGATGATAATGATTTTGTGGCAACTAATGTTGCTTCTCTAAATAAGAACTCTACAAAAGTCTTTGTTGGAGCACCAAGAAGAAGTAAAGTTGAAATTCAGAGGGAGCTCTTGGGCTTAAAGAGAAAGGCCCTTGCTCTGAGGCGCGAAGGGAAAGATGAGGATGCTGAGGAAGTGCTTAAAAAGGCCAAAGATTTAGAAGCCAAGATGGCAGAGATGGAAGCTCCAAAGAATGAGTCACGTGTTGATGCTACTATGATGAAAGACAAACTCTTCAATCCCCTAGTTGAAACTGCGATTGACGAAGAAAGGGATGGGGTTGTTTCAGAAGAGGATATGCATGATCCAGCACTGAATTCAATGCTTGTCAATCTAGGTTGGAAGAATGATGAACTTGAAACTGCAACCACAAAAGAAGAGCCAGTTAAGGAAGCTACTAGTAGGTTTACTCGTACTGAAGACATATCTGCATTTGATTCCTCTTCAAGCATTCCTGCTACAGCTTCAAGAAGTAAGGGGGAGATTCAAAGAGAACTCTTAGTATTGAAAAGGAAGGCTCTTGGTCATAGGCGCAAGGGAGAGATAGAAGAGGCGGAGGAAGTTCTAAGAATGGCCAAGAGTTTGGAAGCCCAAATGGAAGATTTTGGGAGCCAGAACAAGGAGTTGTTACTTGATGTTTCCAAGGAGGAAAAATCTGTTCTTCCTGGATCATATGACTTCCTGGAAAGGCATGGGAGTCAGGGAGTTGCTGTTGAAGTGGATAAAGGTTCAGCCTCTTCTGTGGTTGTGTCAAGTAAGCATGTTCCTGAATTGGAAATTCCTGCAACATTTCAACTCACAGATAATAAGCATTCGTTATCTGCTGAGGTGAGTGCTTCAAGTGAAAATATTGCAAAAAAGATGAAATCACCTAAAACTACTGGCCCTAGCAATTCAGCTGGCTACTCCATGCATATGCAAGATTTACTTACTGGTGATGGTTATAGCAGTTATGAAGTATCAACTCAAGAACAAAAAGAACATAAGCTTAGTTCAGCAAACTCATCTCAAGCAGGTCCTCCTATTCATTTGGACTCCTCAGTAAACCTCAGTCATGACCAAGGATCCAAAAGCAATGTTACAACTCAAAGAGGAACTGAATTGGCTGGTGACAATCAAAAGCCAAACATAACCGAGTCAAATGCTGTTGAGGATCCTGCTTCACAATACAACCTTTCCTTACGCCAACAAATTTTGGCTCGTAAAAGGAAGGCAGTTGCTTTGAAAAGAGAAGGGAAACTGATAGAAGCTAGGGAGGAACTCCGACAGGCCAAGCTGTTGGAGAAGAACTTAGAGGATGGAAGCATGCAGCCAAATACTGCTTTGACCCACAATGTTTCTGATGCATCTCTTGTACAAAAGAAACAAGATTCACCAAATGTTACTGCAAAGCCATTGACTAGCCGTGATCGTTTCAAGTTGCAGCAAGAGTCTCTGGGGCACAAACGTCAAGCGCTGAAGCTACGGAGGGAGGGTCGCATTGAGGAAGCAGAAGCTGAGTCTGAACGTGCAAAGGCGATTGAAATACAGTTAGAGGAGTCGACAGCCCATGATGCAGGTAAGTCAGATGCAGTGGACGACGTGACAGTTGAGGATTTTCTTGACCCTCAGCTCTTATCTGCTCTGAAAGCAGCTGGAATTGAAGGTGCTAGTGTTGCGTCAAGAGCTCCGGATAGAGCAGAGCCTTTGAAACCCAATGTTGCTAGAATTGAAAACTCTAACCAAGAGAGAAATCAACTAGAAGAAAGAATCAAAGAAGAAAAATTGAAGGCTGTTACTTTGAAACGATCAGGAAAACAAGCTGAAGCCTTAGATGCTCTTCGGCGGGCCAAATTGTATGAAAAGAAGCTGAATTCAATAACATCTGGTTGATATGTTGATAAACATTCCAACTTTAAGGTTGGAAATCCTCCATTGTCTAAACTGATTGTTTTGTTTTGTTATTTTATATTTTAATGCTACTTTAATTTGGGAGTTTGCCTTGAAGGGGGACTAGGATGTGTGCAAGAGATTGCTCCTTCATTTACATCCATCTATGCTTTATTCTGATCATAAATATTGGAGAAAATATACATGATTTCACAAATTTTCAGAAGATTCTGAAAATTGTGATTGAGTTTGTTTTTAGAGTAGAAAGACGGGGAATAAAAGGTTTGGCCTGTGGTTGTGGTGACTATTGTAATCATGGTGAAAGACACTCAATTATAAAGATGTGATCGCATCATCAAATTATACAAACCACGTCAAATTTAAAAATATTTTTTAATCACAAAATAATTTAAATTGTAATAACCACACTTTGCATAGCAGCGATATTATAATTTAAAACACTGAGTATCTAAATAATTATCATCAACATAATATATTCAAAAGATGAGTAATTGAGGCGATGTTTTTTTTTACAACATAATAAAATTAATGATGTGATTTTAGTGATGTGGCAAAATATTATTGGAGGAATAGGAAGTGAGTTAGGAAAATGGGAACATCATATCATCATTCTCCAAAGTGTTGGACCAGTTGTATAAAAAGTTATTAATTTAAGTCAAGATGCATGATTGTTGTTATATTGGCTGCTAAAAATGAATCCTCTAAATTCTAAAATTCCAATCCATTAAGGATAATTTAGGCTAAGTTAAATTGGTAGGAACTAATGAGTTTTTTTTGTTTTCCAGATATTTTCACACTGGAAGCAATTATGTCCGAGCTGAAAAATTCATAAGTACGTAAGGCTAACTGTCACAGCGGACATTTTTTCCATCCATAAGACTCGAACCTAAAACCTTGCTTAAGAGGAATTAAATATGTATAACTTCAACCAATGCCCGTCGGTGAACCAAGTTACATGCATAAAGTGAAAGACATATCTTTATAGTGAAATTAATAAAATATTACAACATATTAAAAACTTAATCTTAATTAAAATCTTTCTAAATAATTATTTTCTATAACACTAAAATAAAGAAATTACTTTACCTTAAAAAATGATTGTGTTAAATTCTTTTCTATACAAGTTATTTTTGTTCTGAATAGGAAAATGGCGTCAAGAAAATATTACCATTTAAATATATATCTTTTCGGTGTAAATTATCAACACTTAAAGTGCTTTAATGATGATAAGATTGAGTTTGTTAAATGAATATACTAGAAAATGATGATTAGAAATGAATATATAAAATTTGTATGAAGACGCATGTTACACACGTAACATTTAGAGATAAATTATTTTATGGTTTTTGATGCTATTATTTCGAATTAAATTTAATTAGAATTAAAATATTAATGTGTTGTTAGGATCTTATTGGTTATCTATGTATGATTTCGTCTTCACACAAGTCTTTCTCGTCCTATTATAGAAAAGATAGTAAAATAACACTTAGTTTAGACATGTGAAGATGAAAGAGATTAATAGAAGCCTCATAAGTAAAACATATTAAATGGAGTCAAAATCTTAAGAAAAAAAGGGAGATGAAGAAAAAACACATAAGAAATATAAATAAAGACTTGAGCTTAATATTTTTTTGTTAATAAATATAATTTATAATATAATATTGTAATTATGTTCCATTTACGTAGTCAACTCACCTAATAAAATAAATATTTGATTTTTGATAAAAATATTTTTTAGACTACAACTGCGCAATTTATATCATAACAACCATAATCGCAACAATGGATGGTCTAAGGCAACCATTAACAAAATTTAAAACACTAAACTACACATAAAACAACAAGCAAATGCATCTTATTCCATAATACATCAATGTTCAATGCTCTTTAATACAATTAGGATCATAGCATAATCAAGCTCAAAACATGTCGCATTTAAGCTTTATCACACCATCAAAAGCAATTATACCAACAGCATAAGCACTATCTCAATGATAATTTTTATTACCAACCACCCACTCTTTTCCAATCATGTTGGTCATAACTTAGATAGAAACCTAGAGGATCTAAAATCCAATAAACATCATTTTGTGAGGTATCACGAGTTTTATCATAAGCAACAAATGTAGCCTTCTTACCCTTCCATGTTGCATCACACTTGTATATAGCAAAAATGGCAACAGTTAAGGTTTTGGTTCCTCCAGGTGGAAGGTCAAATCCCACATATCTATTTGGAGTTAGTATATCACAAATAATATTGGCTGAACTTTCACCTCGAGGTAATCCAACTTGGATGGAAACTTGAACCGTTGGAACTGCTTTGATGTTATCAATGGGTTGGACCCTAGCATCAGCTACATGATTATAGAGACATGTTGCAAGACCAAGGATTAGGGCAACATAGTTTAAGGTTGACATTCTCAAATTTTGAGGGGAAGAGACTTGTGATATACACATACCCTCTCCACATTTAAATATAAGTTTGTGTAACAATGATCCTCTCTTACATTAAATTTGGTCAAAGGAAATACATTAACAAATGTACTTGGTTGTGATCATCTTTTCGTAGTGGCGAATTTTGACCTAAAGTTTAGGAGGGACAAAAATATTTAATTATAATTTATAATTAAGGATAATTGACTAATAAAAAATATAAATAATTATTTTAAAATTTCAAAATAAAATATAAATTCTAAATAAAAAATGAACTAAAAAAATATTTGAAAAAAAAGTAAAAACAAATTTAAATAGAAATTGAAAAACAAATCTGCGGGGAGGGTTAGCCTCAACTAAGCTTCCCCGGTGCTCTTTGGTATTTGACAATTTAGTATTGAGTCCAAATTATATAACTACATTTAACAAAAAATCTAAGAATCTATATTTTTTCAATACTTTTAAATTAAATAAATTAAAACATTTTTTGCTTTCATTCCAGTACTGGAGGGCTGGAGAGGATCTGATTTTCTGCGGTACTAGAAAGGCACATATTTGTTTTTCCTTTTATTTTTAATAAAAAAAAGTATTATTTATAAAAATGATATTTCATATTTATTTTTTGTTTGCCTATCCCGTTGAAAATTCTTAGTCAAGTTTGGTGAGAAGCATCAGTTGCGTTTTCCAAAGTACTCAACCCATATAAGGCAAGCATTAACTGTGAATGTAAAAATAATCAATGACAAGCATTAATTGTGAATTTAAAAAGGATTTAATATATATATTGGTAGTGTAAGTGTTCCTTACACCATCAACAAATCATTCACCATTTATATTTAACATTTGTTGACTCTTAAATAAAAATAATATAAATCAATAATAAATAATATATTGACAGTATAAAAAATTTACACGTGAATGAATTTTAAACTCAATTAATAATAATCAACCCATATTTCACAATATTATATTCATTCCAAATGAATCTCCTCAATATTTTGACATGTATCGACCTCATTAGCTTATGGATTTTATAAAATGATTTATAATTGAAAAGGTTGAAATGATAATTAAAAGAGTAAAATACTTTGATAGAAATTCCAAAACTATACATAATCCATCCAAAAAATTAAATCCATTTAAATTTATTCATTAGAGCTAATAAATTTAAATGAATATAATTCAATGAATAATCTTAGTAATTGATGAACTTGAATTCATCTAATAGATATCTATGAACGTATCTATTTATATGGATATTCAATCTATCCAAAAAACAAATATTATAAACAATGGTCTTTGTTTTTCAATTTTATTTATTATCTCAACTTTCATTTTCTTGTGGTGTTTCTCATTCTCACTTTAATTTTTTTTATTAAAATGAGATCAATTATAAACATGTAGATGTACTTAATATTAAAAGTTTGTTCATAAATATATAACGTATGTAAATATTTATTTAAAATTTCACATATAAAATTTTAAATGTTGTATGTTGGTAGAATATTGAAAAATAATAATTTTTTTGAAAGTTCAAAAATTTATTTTAAAAAAAAGTTGTTCTTAAACAAATTAGGAAACACTTTAAAAAATATGGTTTTGAAAAGTGATTTAAACAAATATATTTTTTGAAAATACTATGTACTAGCCAAATAGGTAAGTGAAATTTCTATTTGGAAATAACTTAATCTCACCTTTGTGTGGATTGGGTAATTGCAAAAATAGAACATTGAGAATGAATATTTAGAATACAGTTATAAGGAACAATGGAAATAAAAATGAGAAAATATATGGTTGGACCAAAGAGAAACTTGGGTGTTTTGAAATTTTAATTCTTACACATTTAATTTCTTTATAGCAAAATGCATCGGATGGTTAATAGTTGAGATTTAAAATCCTTAATAGAATTAAAATCTATACAGAATTATAAAGTAAAATATAGGTAGGGTGTAAAAGTTCTGATCAATTCATGTAATTCAATGGTCTAATGAAACAAAGAGACATAAACCAATTCACCTCAATTAACATAAATTTTATTATAGGAACCGAACTAAATCATTTCTGAATAGTTTGGTTTGGATATGTGATTTCCTACTTATTATATATATATATATATATATAAATAAATAAAGATCTATTTATACTTAAGTTAAGTTACACTAATTACATTTAATTTCAATCATTTATTTTCTTAAATATAACGGACCAAATGGTGAGTGAAATATGTGATGAGAGAGAAAAAGAGAAGTCTTAAATAACTTTTAAGTTTCACTCATTTGCTCGATTGATATAAGAAAATGAATTACTGAAATTAAGTATAACTAGAGTAATTTAACTTAAATGTAAACGAATCTATCATCACATATATATATATATATATATATATATGGTTTGCTATCACGAGTCCACTTTTTTTTTTTATGACGAAGGAGGATTTTAACAATGTGTTCTCCAATATTTGAACACAAATATTCTTACTTTCTTTGTAAAAAATAAGTCTCACATCAAGGTTATTTTATAAAATAAACTTAACCTCTCATCGAAACCCAAATCCTTACAATGCAACTCATTCAATAATTCCTCTCTGAGAACTCTTGGCCTTCACACCCCTTCTAGCCACCGCCTGAAGTCGTCACTGTACCCACCTTCACGTCATCTCCGACCAACATCCAAGAAGAGAAGCCGCCCCAAAACATAAACACTGATCTTAAGCTTGTAAATAGCTTGTACATCATTCATAGCTTGCTTAGGCATTGTTTGGTTTTCAGTTTAGCTATCCTCATTGAGGGATAAATTAGCTTATTATTATTTTCCTTTATAGCAATCTGTTAGGGAAGTTATTTATCTGTTTACCATAAATAGTAAGTGGTTATTCTTTGTATGCAAGAAATTCAATTCAATGAGAATGAATTCATACAATTCAAATCTCTTCTCCAAGGATTCTAAGATGGTATTAGAGCAAATTTTGCTTTGATTCGTCTTCATCATCTTCTTCTTCTTCTTCTTCCTTCGTCTTCTCGCCATCGCAATTTCTCAATTTCCTCTCATTCTTCACTGAATTCATTCTTCGTTTTCTTCTTCTCATACAATGGCGAATCAGAGCTTTGATGATTATATTGTGAATCCTATGAATCCTTACTTCCTTCGTTCTAATTAGAATCCTACATTAATTCTGGTTTCTCCTCCTCTCAATGGCAAGAACTATCACTCCTGGTCCAGATCTATGAAACTAGCTCTTCAATTCAAAAACAAGCTAAAGTTCAAAGATAGGTCACTAGTTCAACCACCACCATCGTCTTCATGAACAATGGATTCGGTGCAATACTATGGTCTTATCCTGGTTACAACACTCTGTTGATGAAACAATTGTGAAATCCATTCTCTGGATTGATGAAGCAGCTGATGCATGGAAGGATCTCCATGATAGGTATTCACAAGGAGATGTGTTTCGTATAGCTCAACTTCAGGAAGAATTCTACAGAATGACTCAAGGTGATCAATCTATTTCTGATTATTTCACTGAATTGAAGATTCCATGGGAGGAAATTGAAAATTATAGAGCTATAGATTACTGTAAATGTGTGAATCCTTGTGATTGGAGTTATTGATCTGGTTAAAATGCATAGGGAACAAGATTATGTGATAAGATTCCTTAAATGCTTGAATGATCAATTTTCACAAGTTAGGTCTCATATTATGTTGTTAGAGCCTCTTCCTAACAACAGCAAAGTATTTTCAATGGTGATACAACAAGAAAGACAGTTCAATGTACCAATTCTCTCTGATTTGAAGGCCTTAACTGTTATCTCTCAAGGAAATTCTCAATTTCCGTCCTTCAATGGAAATAGAGGCAGGGGAAGTAATTATTTTAGAGGAATAGGTAGAATGCCTTACAATAATGTAGGTAAAGGAAATAATGCTAGGTTTTGCACTTACTGTGAGAGAACTAACTACACAGTGGATACATGCTTTCTAAAACATGGTTATCCACCTGGTTATTATTACAATAGATTAGGAAGACAAGCAAATTCTACCACTACCTTTCCTACAGAGATTGCACATGGACATGATGGTTCATATCATCAGACTGAGGAGTTTTTTGTTGCTAGTAAGGGAAACCAAAGGCAAGCTTTTACTGATGATCAAGTAAAATCTATCTTAGAGTTACTTGATAGGAGCAAAAATGATGCTAGCAAGGTCAATTCTGTGATCTCTAATAATCCGACAACAAACAACACCACTGCATTACCTTCAGCTACAGGTAACAAATGTGTAGATTGGTTAATTGATATTGGTGCCACTAATCATATAGCTTATGATCTACATAGCTTTAGCACACATAAATGCATTTCACCTGTCATGATTACTCTGCCTAATGGAAGTAGAGTTAGCACATCTATCTGTGGCACTGTCATTTTGTATGAATCTCTTATCATGTTTAATGTCTTGTATGTTCCCAACTTCCATGTCAATCTAGTGTCTGTCCAAAAGTTGATCCAGTCCTTACATTGTCATCTAACCTTCCATCTCAACTCTTGTACCATTGTGCAGAGTACTACCAATAAGGTGATTGGTACAGCTAGCTTGAAACAAGGCATGTTTGTCATAGATCTCTCACACAAGACATCTCCCTCAGTCTCTGTCTCTCATTCCTCCATTAGTCCACCCAATGAGTTTACTCTCTGGCATCTCAGACTTGGTCATGCTCCAATATCTCTAATGAAGACTTTGTTTAGCTGATTTTCTTTTATTCCAATTTGTAATAGAAAACTTGTACCTTGTGATATTTGTCATACTTCTAGACAAAGAAGATTGCCTTTCTGTAATAGCAATACAATTTCTAATGAAGTGTTTCAGTTGTTGGATGCTGATATATGGGGCTCTTATTCCACTACTTATGTTCTTGGTCACAACTATTTCCTTACTTTGGTTGATGATTTTACAAGATTTACTTAGGTAATCCTAATGAAACACAAGAGTGAAACTAGGCAGCATCTTATAACCTTTGTCAATCTCATTGAAAAACAATTTAATACTCATTGACAAACCATTAGAAGTGACAATGGGGCTGAACTTTTGATGAATGATTTCTTCTCTTCTAAAGGAATCATGCATCAAAGATCATGTGTTGTCACACCTCAGCAAAATGGTGTGGTGGAAAGAAAGCACTAACACATTCTCAATGTGGCTAGAGCCATTTTTTTCCAACCACATTTACCCTCTACCCTTTGGAATTTTTCTATCCAATATGTTGTCCACATTAATTAATCGATTGCCCAACCCTCTATTAAAAAATTCGAGTCCATATCATTTACTCCATGGGTCTCTACCTAGTTTAGAGTCATTGAAGACTTTTGGTTGTTTGGCTTATGCTAGCACTCTTGCTGTAGGGAGGAGCAAACTAGATCGAAGGGCTAGAAAATGCATGTTTCTAGGATATAAAGAGGGGACTAAGGGGTACATTCTCTATGATATATCTTCTCATGACATTTTATTATCTAGGGATGTTATATTCTATGAACATTTCTTTTCTATGTCTCCATCTAGTCACTCATCACCAACACATGAGTCATCTTCTTCCACTATTCCTCTACTCTCTAGTGAATCTTCTCCTGAGTCATACACATTTCCTCCTTTTGAGTCAAACACAACTCCTCTGGTTGAGTCTCCCATATCTTCTCAGACTCATACATCTCTTCTCGAGTCCCACACAACTCCTCATTCTGTTCTTTCTCCTAGACAATCCTCTAGATAGAGAAGATCTCCTACCTATTTGCAAGATTATCATTGTTCTCTTGCTCATAGTTTTGTCAACACTACTTCTTCTTCTTCTCAAGTTCTTTATCCTTTATCCTCTCTTCTAGACTATTCCAAGTGTTCCCCCATATATAAGAAATTTTGTCTTACGATGTCTAGTGCCCTTGATCCTACCACTTATAAACAAGCTGTTAAGTTGGATCATTGGAGAAAGGCTATGGATTCTGAGTTGCTAGCCTTAAGTCAGAATAATACTTGGTCACTGGTTTCCCTTCCTCCTGAAAAGGTTGCTATAGGCTGCAAATGGGTGTATAAAATTAAGGTTCATGTTGATGGTTCCCTTGAGAGATACAAAGCCAGGTTGGTTGCCAAGGGTTACACTCAATTAGAAGGTGTGGATTTCTTTCATACCTTCTCTCATGTGGTGAAAATCACCACTGTCAGAACTGTCTTAGCTTTGGCAGCCATCAAGTCTTGGCACTTGGAATGTAAACTCTGTAAGTCTCTTTATGAATTAAAGCAAGCTAGTCGAGAGTGGCACACTACTTTATCTTCTGCCTTAATCTCTTTGGGTTACTCACAATCACAAGCTGATCAGGCCCTCTTTACCAAGTTTAGCTCCTCCTCTTTCACTGCTATCTTGGTGTATGTGGATGACATGGTCTTAGCTGGAGATAATCTTGTTGAAATCCAGCAAGTTAAACAGTTTCTTGATCAGGCTTTTAAGATCAAGGATCTAGGAACACTCATGTTATTTTTAGGTCTTGAAATTGCTCGAAGACCATATGGTATTCACCTAAATCGGAGAAAGTATGTTTTGACACTTCTTGAGGATTCAGGTTGCTTGGCTGCCAAGCCTTTTAAGATTCTTTTTTATCCTTCTCTAAAACTACAACTTGAACAAGGTGAGCCATTTTCTGATGTTCTTAGCTACAGAAGGCTTGTAGGTAGGCTGATATACCTCACCATTTCCAGACCTGATTTGGCATATGTAGTTCAGCAACTCAACCTTTTTATGTTTAAGCTTATGGTTGTACACTATAAGGCAACCCTCAAGGTCCTTCACTATTTGAAGTCTTCCCCTGCTCAAGGCTTGTTTTTCTCTTCCACATCTGCTCTTAAACTTTCTGGTTTCTCTGATTCGGATTGGGCATGTTGCCTGGATACCAGAAAATTCATCACATGTTTTTGCATCTTTCTTGGATCATCTCTCATTTCTTGGAAGTCCAAGAAGCAGAACACAGTCAGCATGTCTTCTTCTGAGGCAGAGTATATGGCTTTGGGTAGTCTTGTTTGTGAAGTGCAGTGGCTCAACTATTTGTTCACTGATCTGCACTTCCCTCTCTTGAAACCTGCCTCTGTTTATTGTGATAACAGGTTTGCCATCTACTTGGCACCCAACCCTGTTTTCCATGAAAGATCCAAACATATCGAAGTGGATTGCCATGTTGTAAGGGAGAAGATCCAACATGGCATCATCGATCTTCTTCCCATTGCTTCCTTTGATTAGTTAGTTGATGCCTTTACCAAGCCATTGCCCTCTACTTCTTTTCGCTCCTTCATTTCCAAGTTGGGTTTGTGTTCTCTCCACTCCCCAACTTGAGGGGGGCTCTTAAGCTTGTAAATAGCTTGTACATCATTCATAGCTTGCTTAGGCATTGTTTGGTTTTCAGTTTAGCTATCCTCATTGAGGGATAGATTAACTTATTATTATTTCCCTTTATAGCAGTTTGTTAGAGGAGTTATTTAACTGTTTACTATAAATAGTAAGTGGTTATTCTTTGTATGCAAGAAATTCAATTCAATGATAAAGAATTCATACAATTCAAATCTCTTCTCCAAGGATTCTAAGAACTGATACAATTAATTTTAGACTTCTATATAATGTTTTTCCATATCTCAATCTGATTTGTCTTTCAAGACACAATTAGAAGCATCTTGGGAGGATGAATAAAAAGTTTGAAGGTGAAGGCAATGAACAAGAATATGTAAAAATTGAAAATTATTATACCATGAACTTTGGCAATAATTCTTTGTTTTTGGGTCTATTTGGACTATTCATATTAAAGGGTTATGTTTGTTAAAACCAAAGCCTCCTTAATCACCTTGCTGCATAAACAATGCACACAATCACTCCTTGCTGCAGTAGCAAACGAGGCAATGGAATTGAGAGAAGAAGAGAAAAGAAGAGTATATGGAGAAGAAGAAGAGTATATCAATGAATGACCTCTTGTATTGAAAATGAATCTTTACATAACAACACAATACACTTGAAAACAAAGTTTAACAACTACTTCTATTTATAGTAGTTTCCCAACCTACTTAACTAACCAAAGTTTCTATATAAGGAAACTATGCTAATTACACAATAAAGGCTAATCTTACATTTCCTCTAATACTCCTCCTTAATTTCAGCCTTCATTCAATGGTCTTCACTCCAATTTGCCATATGAGATTCACAAACCTCTCTTTCTTCAAAGCCTTGGTGAATATGTCAGCTTGTTGATTTTCAGTGTTGCAAAACTCAAGCTTTATTCTTCTCTTATCCACTTGATCCCTTAAGTAATGGAATCTGGTTTTAATGTGCTTACTCCTTCCATGAGCAACATGATTTAAGGCAAGATTAATGGCTGACTTGTTGTCAACCATCATAAGAATACCATCATCTTCTTCGAGCAAGCCAAGTTCTTCCATTAAAGTACTCATCCAAGCTGCATGTCGTGCACACATAGAAGCAGCTATGTATTCACTTTCACAAGAAGATAAGGCTACAACATCTTGTTTCTTAGAGCACCAACTAATAGGAGCTTCCCCTAGCTTGAACAAGTAACATGTGGTACTCTTCCTATCAGATTTATCACCACACCAATATGCATCAGAGAAGCCAAGCAAATCCAGCTTGCAATTGATGTTCTGTTTAGAAGGAAACATGATTCCTAGGCCAAGAGTTCCTCTGAGATACCTCAACACTCTCTTCACAGCAACCAGATGAGATTGGAGAGGGTTCTCCATGAATCTTCTTGCTACACCTACTCCATAAGCAATGTCAGGTCTTGTATTGCATATGTACCTTAAAGTGCATATCATCTGTCTAAACAGAGTTTTATCAACCAATTTCTCCTCCTCAATTTGAGAGTTCAGAGAGTTTGCTTCTGCTGGTGTGTGTGAGATATTGCAATCTGCCATGTGAAACCTTTTTAATACATCAGTTATGTATTTGCTTTGATGCATCACTATACCAAGCTTTGTCTTCTTAAACTCAATGCCTAGGAAGTATGCCAACTCTCCAAGATCTGTCATTTCAAACTCAGACTGCATTTGTTGTTTGAAAGTTGCAATTTGATCAGAGTTTGAACAAGTTATTAGCAGGTCATCCACATAGAGGCAAACAATTAGTGATTCTACTTTGTTCTTGCTTTTCACATAGACTCCATGCTCAGAGGTGCATTTTAGGAAACCAATCTGTTTCAAAAATGCATCTATCCTCTTGTTCCATGCTCTTGGAGCTTGCTTCAATCCATACAAGGCCTTATGCAACTTGTAAACCAGATTTTCTCTGCCTTTTTCTGCAAAACCAGGAGATTGAGTCACAAATACATCTTTCTCTAAGGGACCATTCAAAAAAGCAGACTTTACATCCATTTGATAGATTTCCCATCTGTTATAACTAGCCACAGCAACCACTAGCCTCACTGTTTCTAGTCTTGCCACTAGTGCAAAGACTTCATCATAATCCAGCCCTTGTTTCTGCAAGAAACCTTTGGCAACCAACCTTGCTTTATACTTGGTTACTACCCCTTCTGGATTTACTTTTGTTTTGTATATCCACTTGACTTTGATAGCTCTTTTTCCCTTTGGTAACTCAACCAAGCTCCAAGTATTGTTTCTGTTGATTGAGTTTAGCTCTTCATTCATTGCCTCAATCCAGTTTGGTTGCTTTAATGCTTCTTCTATGCTCACTGGTTCCTGTTCAGCCAAAAGAGCCATGTGAACAAGATCTCCCTCTTCAGTGATGTTTGAATCATGAAACACCTCATAGTCACTGAACCTTGATGGTGGTTGTCTGTGTCTCTGTGATGTATTGTGATTAATTGTTGGTGCAGCCATAGGATTAACAACTTCTGCTTCTTTTTCACATTCATCAATTTCCAGATGTGTATCTCTGCTCTTTTCTGTGCTAGTGTTCCAATTCCAATTTGGAACATATAGCACATTGGAGATGTATGCCTTCTTTCCATCTTTTCTTTGTATCACTATTTGTCCAATACCTTATGCTGAGACTGCACTGTTATCAGCAAATTTGACTTTGCTTTTTGTAGTTTCATCAAGAGAGGTGAACCATTCTTTCTTTCCAGTCATATGGTTTGAACATCTTAAAGTGACTCACACTAGGCTTGAGTCCACTCCAAGCTTCTTCTGGTGTTTTTCCATCTAATATTTTGGTTAGACATCTATTGAGTATGTGCACAGTAGTAGATACAGCCTCTCCCCAAAATGCCTTTGGAAGATTTTTGGTTTTCAGCATACATCTAGCCATGTTGAGTATGGTTCTATTTGCTCTTTCTGCTGCACCATTGTGCTGTGGTGTGTATGGTGCTATAATTTCATGTACTATGCCTTCTGTTGTGCAAAACTCATGAAACTTTGTTGACACATACTCACCTCCACCATCAGACCTCAACTTCTTCAGTTTGGTTTCACTCTGATTTTCTGCTTGAGCCTTGAATCTTTTGAATATCTCAAACACTTCATCCTTATTCTTCATAAGGTAGATCCAGAGTTTTCTGGTGTAATCAT
>NC_032025.1:5826311-5827174 GCF_001865875.1 Lupinus angustifolius
CACTGTTATCAGCAAATTTGACTTTGCTTTTTGTAGTTTCATCAAGAGAAGTGAACCATTCTTTCTTTCCAGTCATATGGTTTGAACAACCTGTGTCCAAGTACCACACATCAGAATCTTCATTCGAATTCATGACTGTTGCCATCAGAAGATAGTGTTCTTCACCATCTAACTCGTCACCTTGTGCCAACTTGACCTCTTCATCTTTCTTATTTGATCCTCTGTTCACTCTGCATTCAGCAGCATAATGCCCATAGTTCCTGTAGTTGTAACATTGCACTTTGCTCTTGTCACCTCTTTTCCTAGTCATGAGATTTTTGTTTGAATTTTTCTTGTGATCATAGGAATTGTTTGCAGAGTTAAGTTGTTTTTGTGATGATGATGCTGAACCTTCTTCACCCCTTGAGCCTAGGCAGTTTCTACACTTCTCATTCTGCCATTTGTCTTTGCTTCTTCTGTTCTTATTCCACTGGCCAACAAATTTCTTGGATTGTTGAGCTTGTAGTGCATGATCTTCATTGGTATCTCCATGCCTCTCTTTCAATCTCTGTTCATGAGCTTCAAGAGAGCTTTGCAATTCCTCCAATTTGTAATTGTCAAGGTCTTTGGACTCTTCTATGGCCACAATTATGTGATCAAATTTAGGAGTTAGAGTCCTTAGTACCTTTTCAATCACTGATTTCACTTTGAATACTTTGCCACAAGCCTTCATCTGGTTAGTTAATGTGAGAATCTTGGCAAGGTATGTTGATATGCTTTCATTCTCTTCCATCTGAAGTAGTTCATACCTTCTTCTCAAGGTTTGCAGCTTCACTTTCTTGATTTTATCAGCCCCTTCATGACTTTTCTCCAAGCTATCCCAG
>NC_032025.1:5827274-5867502 GCF_001865875.1 Lupinus angustifolius
CTGAGACTGCACTGTTATCAGCAAACTTGACTTTGCTTTTTGTAGTTTCATCAAGGGAAGTGAACCACTCTTTCTTTCCTGTCATATGGTTTGAACAACCAGTGTCCAAGTACCACACATCAGAGTCTTCATTCGAGTTCATGACTGTTGCTATTAGAAGATATTGTTCTTCACCATCTACCTCATCACCTTGTGCCAACTTGACCTCTTCATCTTTCTTATTTGATCCTCTGTTCACTCTGCATTCAGCAGCATAATGCCCATAGTTCCTGTAGTTGTAACATTGCACTTTGCTCTTGTCACCTCTTTTCCTAGTCATGAGATTTTTGTTTGAATTTTTCTTGTGATCATAGGAATTGTTTGCAGAGTTAAGTTGTTTTTGTGATGATGATGCTGAACCTTCTTCACCCCTTGAGCCTAGGCAGTTTCTACACTTCTCATTCTGCCATTTGTCTTTGCTTCTTCTGTTCTTATTCCACTGGCCAACAAATTTCTTGGATTGTTGAGCTTGTAGAGCATGATCTTCATTGGTATCTCCATGCCTCTCTTTCAATCTCTGTTCATGAGCTTCAAGAGAGCTTTGCAATTCCTCCAATTTGTAATTGTCAAGATCTTTGGACTCTTCTATGGCCACAATTATGTGATCAAATTTAGGTGTTAGAGTCCTTAGTACCTTTTCAATCACTGATTTCACTTTGACTACTTTGACCACAAGCCTTCATCTGATTAGTTAATGTCAGAATCTTGGCAAGGTATGCTGATATGCTTTCATTCTCTTCCATCTGAAGTAGTTCATACCTTCTTCTCAAGGTTTGCAGCTTCACTTTCTTGATTTTATCAGCCCCTTCATGACTTTTCTCCAAGCTATCCCAGGCTTCTTTTGTTGTCTTGGCACCAGCAATCTTCTCAAAGTTAACTCCATCAACACATTGATGGAGTAGGAACAAGGCTTTACAATCCTTCTTCATTGCTTCCCTATGGAGTGTTCTTTGAGCTTCACTTGCATTGTCTCCTAATTCTTGAAGTCCATTCTGCACTACTTCACTCACTTCTTGGAATCGAAAGATGGTGTGCATTTGTATCCTCCATCTGTCATAATTCTTAGAGTCTAGGATTGGTAATGTCATGGAGAATCCATTGCTGTTTGCCATCTCCACTCCTTCTTGCAGAGTAACAAGCTTGCTCTTTCACTGCCTTCTTTCTCGATCTTCTTGAACAAGAATCACACAGAATCTTGCTCCTCCTAGCTCTTGATACCACTGTTAAAACCAAAGCCTCCTTAATCACCTTGCTGCATAAACAATGCACACAATCACTCCTTGCTGCAGTAGCAAACGAGGCAATGGAATTGAGAGAAGAAGAGAAAAGAAGAGTATATGGAGAAGAAGAAGAGTATATCAATGAATGACCTCTTGTATTGAAAATGAATCTTTACATAACAACACAATACACTTGAAAACAAAGTTTAACAACTACTTCTATTTATAGTAGTTTCCCAACCTACTTAACTAACCAAAGTTTCTATATAAGGAAACTATGCTAATTATACAATAAAGGCTAGAATTACATTTCCTCTAATAATGTTTAAAATGGAAAAAAACTTAATTTGCATTCAACTCTAGTTTTGGTCAAAGGGAGATATGGTTTAAGTTTTTTTAAAAGGATAGAGGGAGGTTGGTTTCTATAATTGATATATTACATTTTTTAATATATTTAGCAATGTTGCGACCATGATGTAAAACTCGTTCGTAGATGCTGTGATGGCAACGACATCCTCACCTTGGCCGCGACTTGGTGGGGATGTGGCGGCTGAGAATTGTAGAAGATGACTTATTTGATTGATTGCAGTAAATAGGTTTTAGGGTCTCCAAAAAAAAGTGTATGCACTCTAGGTAACACTTCCTCTAATTGATTGATTGAAAAACATATATTTAAATTTAAAATTTAATAATAAATTAATTTTCTGACCAATCAAAAAAATAGCACGTGAAGCGACACCTTTTTTGTGACAGAAGATGCATCCCCTAAGTTCAAATGTTAGGAATTGAAACCATAAAAAATTTGTTATTTTTAAAGTGAATTTACTAAAATAACCTTTACAGTTGGCTTACTTTAGCAAAAATGTAAGGATATTTGTGTCCAAATATTTGGGAATTCATTGCTGAAATGGTCCTTCATGCAAAAGGATAGACTCATGTTATATATATATATATTCAATGCTCTTAATACAATTTATATTTATATAACTATTCAATGCTCTTAATACAATTAGGATCACAGTACAATGAAGCTTAAAACATGTAGCATTTGAGCTTATCGCACCATCAAGCAATTATTATACCAATAGCATTGGCAGTATTTCAGCTATCAGTTTTATTATCAACCACCCGAGGGACTGCATTGATGTTAACCATGGATTGGAGCCTGGCACCAACTAAATGATTATAGAGATAGAATGAACGAGCAAGGGTTTGGAAAATATAGTTTAAGGTTGACATTCTGAAATTTTGAAGTGAAGAGACTGCTATGGTATACACAAGACAATGACATACACATACCCTTTGCACATTTATATATAAGTTTGTGCCACAAACATTAATTGTGTTTTCCAAAATAATCAACCCATCTAAAAGGATCCTGTTCAGTATTGACGAATTGTTATATTTTCATGAACATAATAAACCATGTTTTTTTTTATGTTTATTAATGTTATACATCTAGTTTAAGAAATTATGAAATGATGTAAAAATTTGATACCATTTATTAATCTCTTTTAATGCACATTACAAAGTAAATTATATAAAGGTAATTAGTAAAGAAGAAGAAAAGAACACGTTAATCATATAGTATAAGGTTCTGTTAGATTTCTAGGATGATTAAAAAGATAATGATTGAATTATTAGAAGCGACACATATTGGGAGAGACAATCATACACTCCAAAAATGATTAATTTATTATCCATAGAGTAAGGAAACACCTTTAATAACACCAAAAAGTAGAAGAAAAGAATAAATAAGTCTCTGCCTCAAATTAAATAGGGAAGCCTTTTGCATAAAATAGGGAAGTCGTTTTTATCCTTTTTTATATAAATTGTTTGCTATTTAATTTAATGTATATGGTCCCCATTTATGGAACTTTCTTATTAATAATAAATGTAAATTCAATTGAAATCAATTTATTTTCCTGATTCATTAAAATATTATTTTCCTGAGGTACTTTATGCATTTCGTTTTTTGGATCATAATAGAGGGATGAAAACTCATCCACCAATTCATATAAATCCACTTAATTTATATTTTAAATTATTCAATCTATTCATATTCAAACTTATTAGAATGATTTGAATCTTTCAATCCATTCATAAATATATTTTAATGTGTTGGATGGATGAATATCCAACTCCTTGAATTTTTAATTGGAAATAAAATTATTTTTGAAGAAAATCATTCTTTCAATAATTCATTTTCTAAAAATCACTTTTTAAAAATGATTTTAATTTTTTTATGAAACACTTTTTTAAGAAGAAATGTGATTTCTTGAACTTTAAAATTTTTATACTTTTTGCAATATTCTAAGGAGATATAATACTGAAAAGAGAAAAGTGAATTCAATAATCAAATTTTATACCCAAATTTATAAATGGTCCATTTATTCAAAATAATGTATAATAAATTATCATCATACCAATTTGGCGTAGGTCTAGTCATATAAAGTCACATTAGATCTGTAAGTATTAAATTAAGTTAAAGACTAAAGGTTCAATTATTGAGACTAATACTTGTTTGGAGAGACAATCACACACTTCCAATGAATTAATTTTTTATCCTATGGTAAAGGAATATCCTTGGTTATAAAAAACATGATCTTCAAATGAAATTAATTAACTTTGACTTTTTATTATTTTGGAAAGCATGTGATATTAATAGACAATTAATTTGACAAATTCTTATATTTTCATGAACATAATAGAACATATTTTTTATATGTTTATTAACATTATACAAATAGTTTAAGAAATTATTAAATGATGTAAAAATTTGATATAATTTATTAATCTCGTTTAATGCAAACTAGAAATTAAATTAAAAATAAATTGAAAAATAGGGGTGAAAAAATGAGTAATAAATAAGAGTATAGTTGAAAAGTAAAGTATAAATTTAAATTGTATTTTAAAACATTATAGTATTTTGAATAACTTGAAAAAGGTAAAAACATCAAAATATATATACGGAACGAATTATTATAAATAAAAGATAAATAAAAAAGTAAATAAACAATTAACCTCTATATCTTGACAAATGACAACAATATCTATAATGAGAATGAGTACCAAGAATTTCATAGCTTAGGAGGGCCTATGACAAGGGTAAAGAAGAAGAAGGACCAAAGAGGCATTATGATAAGTCTGTGGTGGTTGTAATCGAATTCCAATCAAATGTAGAAGACTTGAAGCCAAGAGTAATGTTATGCATTGAATGGTTGAAGCATTTACGTTGATATGAGCTATAACACGGACGTGGGCCCATCCATGGCCCGACTATGTGACCAGACAAATTTTAGGTTTTCATAATTTTTTTGAATAATTGTAATTTCTAATTTTGAGTAAGTGGTTTTAGATCGTTCTAGTTTAAAATCCATGTTTTGAGTATGGTTTGTATGATCTTTCATATCTTTGTTTCTTACTTGCCCCAAAGAACTTAGTTGTGAAAATATATTTATGGCTTTCTTAGAGTTTTAATTTTCATCAATGAAGTTTTTTCTTGTCTAGCTTAACTTCATATAGATGTACTTCCATTTTCATTGATTATGCTCATCTTGAATTGTAGCTTAAACATATTGCTTAATGCATATTGTGAGAAGTATTCTCGTTGATTCTTACTTGAACTGATTCATAGAATTATTGTTGGGCTAATCACCTTTTGTGGTGTCCAACCGTTGCTTTATTAATCGTCCTTGGTTGTGACACTACTCAAGTTCTTGACTTTCATTTCTTACCTTCCACAAATTCATCTTTAATCTTATTCTTTATATTACTACAGATTTTAGTTAAGTTATCATCCTACACTCATAATTACCTTAATTATGAATATGTAGAATATAGTTATAAGGAACAATTGAATTAAAAATGAGAAAATTTAAGGTTGGACCAACGGAAAACTTTGGTATATTTAAAATTTTAATTCTTACAGATTTCTTTATAGCAAAGATGCATCTGATTGGTAATAGTTGAGATATAAATAAAAATAAATTAAAATCTATACAAAATTATAAAGTAAAAATATAATCACAGTTATAAAAGTTTCATTTGGATTGGTTTTTGTTACAACTCGATAACTGGACCGAACACAAAAACATGGTTTGATTCACTTCAATTAAACGTAAATTTTATTATAGGACCTGACTGTTGAATGATTTGGTTTAGTTGCACAGTTTCCTACTTCTTTAAATAAAAAAATCTTGTATCATTCGAAATTTCAAATTGTATTCCATGATACTACTATAAAAGGAAGAATACTATTATTATTATCAGAAAATACAAAATATAAATAGATGAGCAAATAAATTGAAACTCATAACTAGTTTCCTAATAACATTTTTAACAATTATGTAATTTAAGAAGAAAATCAAACAAATGATCATATATCTAATAGTACAATGTAAGTTAGGAACATATATAATAATTTAATAAAATATATATATAAAAATTTATTATATATGCTAGTTTCAACATCACAAATGTAAGAAGAAATTCATGTAGGAGGAAAAAAATTAGCGACCAATATCTAAGAATTAAAAAAGAAAACAGTGCAATGACACTGCAAAAGCCATTTCAAGCAATCAGTTACTGAGCTCAGAATGCCACACAAGAAAAAAACCCATTCTTGGTGGCAATATCCAATTCACCATTATGACAACAACCTTTAAAGTTCAAGATTAATAATAGACACAACAAAGAAACAAATAGATATGCTACTGAGCTCTATTCATCTGCTGGCAAAGTTAGCTTATAGCGACAGTACCTATTGGTTTTCCCAAGTTCCACAATCTCCTTTGCTTCTGAAATCATGGCCTCACTCACAAGCTTATCCACCACAAGCTGCAGCAATGACGCGTCAACGAAGCACCTGATGTTGAAGATCTCCTTGCACACCTCAATGGCAGTCTTCAATTCACCTTTCTCACACAGGAACGGAACAAGGGTCGCGAAAGTAGTCTTATCAGGGTCATAACTTGAGTTTGCTATTTCAGAATACCACTTCTTAGCTTCATCCAAATTACCCTCACTCACAAAACCTTTAATCAGAGCGTTGATGCTAAAAATATCAGGCTTGACACCCCTTTTCTTTATTTCCTCAAAAAACTCAATAGCTTCATTTGTTTTCTTCTCCAAAGTCAAACCCAACAACCTAGCATTGTAACTCCTAATATTAGGTTCAACATTCTTCACACCCATTTGGCTCCATATTTTCTCACCATCCTCGAAACGACCCTTTGAATACAACTTATCAAGAATGGTATTAAACGTGATCAAATCAGGCTTCAATTCTTTCTTCTCTATTTCCCCGATCAAGCTCAACGCAGAATCAAAGGAACCCAGTTCACATAAAGCCTTAAGCACAGTGTTATATGACACCAAATCAGGCTCAATGGAGAGATCCTTGGGAAGTTCGTTAAAAACTCGTTGAACCAATTCAAACTCGTTTGAGTGAAGATAAGCAGCTAAGAGGGCATTAAAAGAGAGCACAGTACGGGTGCAGTTTCGTTCTGGCATTTCGTCGAACACCTTGCGTGCATTTACGTGCATTCCTGATTTGCCGTAGAGAGTGATGAGGCGAGTGTTGAAGCCTTCTTTGGATATATCTGAGTAACGTTTCTGGTGCTCGAGGATATCTTCGACCCAGTTGAAGTACTTGGCGGCGGCGAGGCGGCGGACGGTGTCATTGTAGATGCCGTGTTTGGTTCGGAAGCGGTCGATGTCGGAGGCTTTCTTAAACTTGTCGACAAGGCGTTTGAAGTTTTGTTCCTTGAAGAGATCCTGAGATATTGATTTGATGTTGGTTACAGTGGTGGTAGTGGTGGTGGATTGTGCTAAGGTGGACAAGTTGCGGTGGAGAACGCGAAACATTGTGTTTTTTAGTTCTATAATGAGTAAGAGGAGGCGGAACAGAAAAAACGAACGAGGTTTAAATATTAAGTTTTTTGTTCTGAAGAATGTTGATTGGGATTGAAGCATACGATATAGGCCCAAAGAGCCCAATGTACATTTTTACATGTTCAAGTGTTCAACATTAATAAGTCCCACAAGAAAAGAAAGGATTGACACACATTTGTATATCAAAATTTGTACATTAATAACATCTATGTACTAACAGTGTAAAACTTATACACAGTCAATATATCATTTACTATTTATTTATATTACTTTTATTTAAAAGTTAATAATAATTAAAACTAAATAATAGATGATATAATAACAGTATAACAATCTCTTACACCGTTAATGTATAGATTTTTTTCTCATTACTTAATGTGATAGAAACTTTTCTTTCTCCCTTTTGCATGTTGTTTGCAATGCTCAAGTTTAAGTTGGGAGATATAAACTTACTTTTTGAGCTAGAAGTAAGATGAAGGGTTTAAGAAATGTACTTAAAGAAATTGTCGATTCGAGTCTCATTCATAATAAAATAAAAATAGTAATTATAAGGTGATTTTTTACTTCAATTTAAGTTTTAAAATACTACTTCTGCTATACTTCCCTTAAATTTCAACTTTCACATATTATCACTTACCATATTTTAACATCTAATATTGATGTTAATTTCATATGTTAAATTTATAGTTTAACGTAAACTATGATGTTTTTTAGTGAGAGTTGTACTCTTTAATTTAATTATTCTACTACTTTTTAACAACATATAGAAAATTTAATATATAATGTTTGTGTTGTATTCTTAATTTAATATATATTGTGATTTTTTAGTGATACTTATATTTTCATAATTTTACTATGTTTTAACAAATTATTAACTTAATATTTATTTCATTTTTTATAATAAGATAATTGATAAACTAAAATCAAGAGGCAATTTAGTAAGACATATCTAAAAGGGGTGATATCTTCTGACCCAAAAACTATGTCACTGTATGTTCTATTATTTGTGATTGGTTAGAAAAATACTTAATTGTTAAATTTTTAATTTAAATATTTTTTTTCACCCAATCATAAATAGGTTGATACATGAAATGAAACACTTTTTAGAGTGTTCCGCAATAAGTATAGTTTTAGCTATCTACTATTTATATGAAAATGACTTTGTTGCTAGTGGTAAAAACAACTTACATTATCTCCGTATAACAAAGAAGATTAGTGGATAAGAATACCACTTGTTCTCCTAATTTTTTTTTATCTTTACATTAATAATCTTATTGATGATCAAACTTCTCTTTCAATTGTAGACTAAGAAAAACTTCATTTCACACAAAAAAACACGAATTATTTATCTTGTGTATTATTATAATAATTACTATTATTAATCTCATGATATGGTTTGAATAGGTAAAAACTTGTTCCCCTGCTAAAAAAAAGTGTTGCTCTAGTGGTATAAAACCTTACTGGGAGAGACACTTATTGGAAGGGACAACAATAAACTCTGAAAAAGATTAGTGTTTTACTCAAAATAGTAAAAGAATATCACTAATAGTATCAAAAAAAACTTTGATGTATTCATTTTTCTAGTTCCCAAGTATGACGTGGGAATGTTGGCCCTTATTAGGTGATATTTGCATGGATATATTATTATTTTGTTTAAGATTTAGTTAGTCTCTTATTTGAATTTATTTGTAGTTTATATTTATGTTGTTATTTATTATTTGAATCCTTATTATTTTAATATTTGTAACAATTTTTGTGTATATAATAAAATATTTGAACGAACTTAAATATGAATTTGATTAATTTTTATTATCTTAAAGTTAGGCAGTTTCTACTCTTTCTATATGACCACAATGACAAACCCACACTTAGGAGATTTCTAATCACTATCAAAATATGAATGTTTTTGTGTGATCACTATCAAAATATGAATATTTTCAAGTACCAACAATATTTATTTAATAATAAAAATCAGTTTGATTTATCGTTGCATTTTATTAAATCACGTGTAATAAACACCTAGAGACTAAACCAAATTTTTGGGATATACAAAAATATCATGGCTAGAGACTAAACCAAATTTTTAGGATATACAAGGACCAAAGCCAAAAAAACAATTATAAGAAGTAAAATCAAAAATTGAATATTTTCAAGTACCAACAATATTTATTTTATCGTGGCATTGTATAAAATCACATGTAACAAACACCTAAGTCTTGCCATAAAACTCATGCAAACATAACATATGACAGTGTTGAAGTGTTTTTTATTCAGTTGGATTTATCAGTTGGGTTTTCCCTTTTTCTGTTTAGTTTATGTTTTAGGCAAGTTGATTAATTCTGTTTTGCAAATTCTGTTTTGCTTGTTGTATAAAGGCAACCTCTCTTGTATATTCTTTTGATTCATTCAATAACAAGAAGTATTCATTGCATTCTTTTCTTCCTTATGTCTTCCAAATCTAATATGGTATCAGAGCTCTCAACCTGAGAGCTCTACTGCGCCATTATATCTTCATTTCTTCCTCTCACACAATTCGATCACCATAGTTGATCTCTCTTCCTCACTACTCCTTTTTTCTTATTCTACATTCATCAGCACTGAGATGTTTCTAAACAACAATCAAGAATCAGAATGCAAGCCGATATAATCCAAGCAGGTTCAGAAATGGATAGATCTCAAAATCCATCAACCTCTTTTATCTTCACCCTGGTGATAATCCAGCTATACCATTGGTTTCTCCTCCTCTTGATGGGACCAACTATCATTCATGGAGCAAATCGATGAGGAGAGCTCTTCTTTCCAAAAACAAATACAAGTTTGTCAATGGAGTTATTCAAATGCCAAATCCCTCAGATTCAAACTATGAAGCCTAGGAAAGGTGTAATGCGATGGTTGTGTCATGGATAACCAGATCTTTATCAAACCAGATAGCACAGAGCACAATTTACATAGATAGTTCCCAAGAATTATGGGAAGAAATCAGAGAAAGGTTTTCTAAGGTTGATCATTTCAGGACTTCTGACCTTCTTCAAGAAATCCATTATGTGAGGTGGGGTGAGAGAAATGTGTCTACCTTCTTTACTGATCTAAAGGTCCTATGGGAAGAGTTGGAGTCATTAAGGCCCTTGCCAGTATGCATATGTAACAACAAATGCACCTGCAACACTTTGAAAACAATTAAGGATTACAGGGAGGCTGAATTGGTGATCTGTTTTTTGAAGGGACTTAATGACAATTACAATACAATCAAGACCCAAATCTTGCTCATGGAACCTTTGCCCACAATGAACAAAGTCTACTCCCTTGTGACACAGCAAGAAGGACAACAAGACACAACAAGTCAATTAGATCAAAGGAATTTGATAGGTTCAATAAACTCTAAACAAACTTGGAGAGGAAATTTTAACAGGTATAATAAAGGAAGTCAAGCTAACAATAGCAGAGTTCCTAGTCGAGGAATCATGATCAATACAAATTCAGGATCAACAGATAGAAGCATTCTTGGAAGGGGTAGCAGTCTCAAAATCTGTACTTTTTGTGGAAGGGAAAATCACACAGTGGATTCTTGCTATTATAAGCACGAATTCCCTCATAATTTCAAGTTTAGAACAAGGTCGGGTGTTGGAGCAGTGAATGCTACAATGAATCAAGGCCACACAAGTTAGTACCAAACAAACAATGATGCTAATATAGGCAAACCAAAGGAATCAGTGTCACAAGAACAGAATGCAGAGTTAGTGTTTGACCCAATGCACTGTGTTAATCAGATGAGCATCAATGAGGAAATGATGCCTCAATTAGGTACCCTTCTTTCTAAGAATTGTTGGATACTTGATACTGGGGCAACGAATCACGTAACAAATAGTCTTACAAATTTTATCAATTACCATAGCATTAAACCTATTTTGATAAAACTGCCTAATGGTTTCTCTATCTTAGCAAAGCAGTCAGGAACCATAACCCTTTCTGATACCCTGTTACTCACTAATGTGCTTTACATACCTGACTTTCATTACAATTTAATCTCTATACATAAACTTACAGCCTCTCTTAATTGTACCATTACCTTTGACAATGAATGTTGTGTGATCCAGGATATGATTTCCTTGAAGATGATTGGACATGCTAAGGCTCACAATCATCTTTACATCCTCACAAAGACTTCCAAACCAGATTCTTCTCTTGCCCACACTGTAAACACTACTTGTAGTATAGGTTCTTTTGATCTATGACATTTTTGTTTAGGACATCCTTCCCACAATGTATTACAAAATATATGCAAATTGTTTCCTTATGTAAATTTTGATCCAAATAAAGTGTGTGACTCTTGCCATTTGGCCAAACAATCAAAAAATCCATTTACTACAAGTTCTTCTACCACTACTCTTTCGTTTGAGATTGTCCACATGGATATATGGGGACCCACTAGTATCCCATCTATCCATGGCTATAGATACTTCCTGACTGTTGTTGATGATTTTACAAGATATACCTGGCTGTTTTTAATGCATAATAAGCCTAATGCTAGAAACATTATCAAAGAATATGTGAAAACTATTTTGGTTCAATTTGATCAAAGGGTTAAGACTATTAGATTAGACAATGGTGGGGAATTTTTTATGCCTTCTTTCTATGCTGAAACTGGAATAATGCACCAAACTTCATGTGTTCAAACACCTTAACAAAATGCTATAGTTGAAAGGAAGCATAGGCACATTTTGAATGAAACAAGATCATTGCTCTTTCAATCCAATTTTCCAAAGGTTTTATGGTGCTATGCAGCTAGGCATGCAATTTATTTGATTAACATACTCCCCACTCAAGTATTAGACCTCAAATCTCCATCAGAAGTTATGTATGCCATTCAACCATCACTAACTGATCTAAGAGTATTTGGTAGCTTGTGCTATGCGTGTACATTGACACAACAGATAACAAAATTGGATCCCAGGGCTAAGAGGTGTATATTCCTTGGTTACAAACCAGGAACCAAGGGCTATTTGCTTCTTGACATGACAACCAGACAAATTTTAGCTAGTAGAAATGTTCATTTCTATGAGCCTATTTTCCCATACTCCATACAACCTCTCCAAACTGTCCAAGACCAGCCATATATGTCATCCTTCCTGCCCTATGACCAACCCATCATGCCTATACAGACTACTAACAATCAAGACCAAGAACCACCCATCACAGACCAACCAAACACTCAAGCAACAGACCCATCATCACCCACAAATCAATCAATAGATCAACCTACACCCAACTCAACCCACAATTCGCCATTTGTCACACTTAAAAGGTCACACAGGCCCCATATTCCTCCTACCTATCTAAAAGATTTCCACTGCAGCCTTCTAAACTCATCTACTTTTGACCACCCATGCAACATTATTCATCCAATAACTTCAACTTTATCTTATCAGTCCTTATCACCAAACTATTTACATTACATCCTCAACATTACAACACACAGTGAACCAAGAACCTTTAGTCAAGCTGTTAAATCAGAGGGGTGGATCAAGGCTATGCAAAGTGAATTGCAAGCCTTAGAACAAAATAAAACCTGGACTGTCATGGAATTGCCCCCTGGAAAGAAAGCTATAGGATCAAAATGGGTCTATAAATTGAAGTACAAAGTTGATGGTAGAATAGAGAGGCATAAAGCTCACCTTGTAGCAAAAGGGTTCACACAAACAGAAGGATTAGACTACTTCGATACGTTTGCACCTGTCATCAAGCTCACTACGGTAAGGTTATTGTTGGCTGTTGCATCCTCTCAAGGTTGGTTGTTGGAACAACTTGATGTAAACAATGCATTTTTGCATGGTGATTTGGATGAGGAAGTTTATATGAGCCTACCTCAAAGGGTTCATTCTTCTATCCCTAATCAAGTGTGCAAATTGAATAAATCCTTATATGGATTGAAGCAGGCAAGTCGTCAATGGTTTGCAAAGTTATCGAGGGCCTTGGTGGGTTTAGGATATCATCAATCTCACCATGATCATTCCTTATTCACCAAGTCTAAGGGCACAAAATTTACTGCTTTATTAATTTACGTGGATGACTTGATTTTAGCAGGGAATGATGATGTTGAAATACAGTTGGTTAAACATCATCTACATACACGATTCAAGATAAAGAATCTTGGTAAGCTTAGATACTTCCTTGGTTTGGAGGTTGCTCATTCTTCTAAAGGTATCACACTATGCCAAAGGAAGTACACACTTGACCTCCTCTTGGATACAGATTTCTTAAACTCTAAGCCTGTGTCAACACCCATGGTGAAGGGGTGTTCTCTTTCTCAAAATGACAGCCCATTATTTCATGATGCATTGTTGTATAAACAGCTGGTTGGTAGACTGTTGTATTTTACCAACACACGACCAGACATTTCCTTTGATGTCCAACAACTCTCATAGTTCATGGCATCTCCTACAAACAATCATTATAAAGCTCTTACAAGGATTTTGCGTTATCTCAAGGGTAACCATGGTCAAGGATTATTTTATCCAGTAAATTCTTCTCTACATATTAAAGCTTTTAGTGATTCCGATTGGGCTACATGTCCTGATACACGTCGTTCTATCTCTGGTTATTGCACTTTCTTAGGAGATTCTTTGATTTCATGGAAATCAAAGAAACAAACTACTGTTTCTCGCTCATCTTCGGAGGCTGAATATCGTGCATTGGTGTTGGCTTCGTGTGAAATTCAATGTCTAACTTTTCTGTTAGACGATTTTCAATTGCATTATACACAATCTGCTTTGCTTTACTGTGATAATAACTCTGCAAGATACATTGCTGCCAATGGGGTGTTTCATGAATGAACAAAACATATTGAAATCGATTGTCATGTTGTTCATGAACGATTGCAAAAGAAGTTGTTTCATTTACTTTCTCTTTCAACTCATGATCAAGTGGCGGATATTCTTACCAAAGCATTAGACCGTGTTGTTTTGTTTGTGTGTGTGTGTGTGTGTGTGTGTGCGCGTGTGCGTGTGCGCGTGCGGGTGCGCGCGTGCGAGCGTGCGGGTGCGCGCGTGCGTGCGGGTGTGTGTAAAGGTAACTCTTGCAAACATAAGAGATGAGAATCTCAACAGTATTATCAAAGCCTAGTATACGTAGTATGCTATCACACTCATAAGAAGAGACTCAGAGAAACTTTACCACATACTTTAATATATAATTTATTTGCTTTAATTTAAACAACTACGACATTTTTTCAGAAGCTGACTCACTTTTACTTATTTTTCAGGGCATGGGGATGAGGAAACATATGAAGCTCTGCAAACTGAAGAGGTGCTGATGATATTATCAGTGCTTTTTAGGGCAATTGGAAATCTTAATTATTTTTCATTTATCCATCAAACAAGTACTACATACCAGTAAACAAGTACAACTAGATTGGACAAGTTTAGTATACATCAGTTCTGTAAGAAGTAAAAAAGGAATTGTTCAACCACAAAGATAATTTTGTTTTCCAATATTTTTTCTAATAAAAATTAAACATGTCATACAATTAAATTAGGTAATTATCAACTAGATGTTGGTCTAGTTATACATGTAAGACCCTGCTAGATTCTGAGATGACCAAATGGTCAAATGTTCAATTTCTGGAAGGGACACTTGTTTGAAATGCAACCACAGATCTTAAAAGAGATTAATTCCTTCCCCAAGAAAATGAAGAAATATCTTGGTTGTACAAAAAAAATGAGGTAACTAGTAATGTCACCAAGTATTAGCGGGGACCTTAGGAGGGAAAAGAATTGAAAGAAAATTAAGGATGAGGATCACATGTCCCCATTCATGTCCCATTTGGTGTACCACACCAATCATAGAGCTCATTTATTTAAAAAGAAAAATTATAAAAACAGAAATTAATATTTTAATATTATTTTGTGATGTTTGATTGGTCTGGGACAGGGAGACAGAAAAATTGTGGGACAGATAATCCTTTGTTCAAAAATTAAAGGGTTAACTGTTAAGCAATAAGTTTACTTTCCTGATGTTTAAAAATCAGTAAGAAAGCCTGCGGTTACACGATGAATAAGATCTACTCTTTTAAACTTTGTGTTTGGTACAATTGAAAATTTGTTATATTAATTAAAAATTTAAACAGTTATTATTATTGATTTTTTATTCATTATCATTAGTTCTGAACATGATTATTAAAGACAAAAAATTTTTGTTGCTTATAAGATAATCCATCATTTCTCTACCCTTATTTAAATCAAAATAAAAAATTCAAACTTTACTTAAAACCTTACCTCTCCATTCCCTGGATCATTCTCTTCCATCCAAACATGTCCATGCATTCCATGTATCAGCGAACATCAATCGAAACATGTCCATGCATTCCATATTCTTATGTGCATATATTATGTTTTATTGAATTATAGCACCTAAGTTTTGCACCTGAGCTGTAAATACTAATAGACACAGTATGCTATAGCTTTTTATTAGGTTCAAGTAGTTATAGGTTATTCTCTCTCTCTCTAGAATGAGTACAACATGGTCATCCAAATTCAAAGAAAAAAGAGTTGCAAAATACCAAGGACAGAACTTGAATTGAACTGAAGATATGATCCACAGAGAATAGATGACAGAGGAAACTTATAGTAAATAGTTATGGTTGTACACAAACATTTAGCGTGTCCCTAAGAAAATACAGAAGTTAGTAAGCAAATTGTCTATTTGTGTTTAATAAAAGAATGAATACAATATGATTGTATAATCTTCATAGAAAATAAATAATTTCGTAAATTCAACAAGATTTGGATAAGGAAATTTTGCAGTAAAATCTAATTTAATTGTATGAAGGATACACGTTATTTTGGTCTCATACAAATTAGTTTTAGAAAATTGATCTCTCATCAAATCAATTCCTACTATTTGTATCTCATCTTCATTCAAATAATCAAGATGAATATCAAATCAATTTCTAATATGTGTATCTCTTCATTCAAATAATGAAGATGAATGATGCTTAAAATAGATTTCCCAATCAATGTGAATATATTAAGCCTAAGGTCCTAGAATAATAAATCTATGATTTTGTGTGTATGAAAAATATTAAAAGGAGGGAAGGTAATATAACAATTATTTTCATTCGTTCTCCTTGATTTTTCATCCATTAATTCTTATTTTTCGCTCAACTAGCTATTTTATTAGTGGCAATGTGTACACAAGATACACAAGATCCTCCATACTAAATAGTGTTACCGAAATAATGAATGTAAAGATTTGCAGATAATGGATTAACATAACTGCACAATCTTTCCAAAATTAAAGTAACACCACTCAAAATTAATTTTTTTTATATTCAAGCTAATAATATGTCTGTCTTGTTACTTCATACAATCATTGGATGGCATGCATTATATATATATCTACATATCTATATGGGTCACATTATATAATTCTTTCTAAAGAAAAAATAAAACCCAAATTTGATAACAAAAGCCATCCTCATACAGACAAGAGTAACCTTTCATCACTGATCTGAAAATCCACCTTTCCTCCCACCAATCTTAAGCGCAAGACCTGCATAATACATTCAAATTCAAGATCAAAACACAACATATAAAAAGTTAAATAGTTACACAATATCAAAAACAAAACACCATAATTCAATCTCAAAGTCCAATTAATATATCCATCTTTGTTAGTGTTACCTTGGCCTGAAGGATTTATACAAGTTGGTGGATCATCAAAACGAGAGAAAGCTAGGTGTTTAAAGGCAAAGCCAATATCAATCACAATGAGACCATTTGATGGATCAGTAACTATGATATCTTTCACAGGTAGCCATAGGAAAAGTTCTTCCCTTGACATGCCCTTAAATACCTTGAGCTGCCCAAAACTAAGGTTAGCCTTAACAACACTATCAAAGAACACCGCTGTTTCATAATGAACCAAACATGGATGACCCAAGTGCACCTCCAAAGCTCCATTTTGGTCCAATTTGTAGGACTTTACACCCTCAGGGAATAGTCCTGCTGGTAAGCCATGGTTTCGGAGAACTTGGTGAAGAGGGGTAGAATCCGAAGCTTCGATTGTGATGAGGGGAAGAAGGAGAATGATAATAAGAGGGAGAAAGATTGGGACATGAAATCTGGGTGTCAGAGACATAGTGTGAGTTGGTGAGAGTGGACCAGATTTCGAGATTTTTAAGGTTTTCGATTCGAAGTCACGAGAAACATTTTATGTGGGGCACACTAAACATGGGACTCTGTAATATCGAATGTGTCCCTTTTTCTACACAAAAAAAAATGATGAGTCTATGTGATAATGTGTGATGTTAGGATTATTTTTTTGGGAATATTACTAGGATATTCTTTATTTTTTGGATAAGAAATTAATCTCTTTTGGGTAAGAAATTAATCTCTTTTGGGTTTGTGATTGTCTCTACCAATAACAGTGTCACTTTCAAGAATCGAACTCGATCTTGGAAATCCAATAAGACCTTACACTATTAGAATAACGTGTTGATAGAATTATTTCAATGCTCTTAAGCAAAACTTAGCTACCAATGAGTAGATAACAAATAGATATAAGCTTCTACATTATAGTTGTGATTTGTGAAAGTATAGCTTATTAAACAATAATTATTTTACAAAGTAGCTATAAAATAAGTTGACATTTACTGAATTAATAAAAATGACATAAAATATTTATTATGTAATTTTAAATTTATAATTATTAATTGGATTAAATATTACGCAGATAATTAAATAAATAATAATTAATAATTCGATAAAATTATTATAATTGTTTCTAATAAATATTAATTTATAAATATTTATTTCTTTAGTTATTTAAATTATTATTAATAAGTATTCTAGTGTTAAATAACTTGTAATTTATTAAGTTTTAAAATGGTTTAACTAACAAATGAATCACTAAAAGGCAAAAGCTTTTATAGTTTTTGGAAAATTAATTGAAATAGCTTTTAGTTTCCAAACACTATAAATTCCAATTTTTAAAAGCCACATTGACACATTCACTATTTTTAAAAGATATATTGAATTTCAGTTTAAAAGGAATCTAATAGCAAATGATGAAAAGACTACAAATCCAGTACCATATCTTTTATTACACAATACCGTGTTAGTCTATATGTTAAGTTGTGATTTATCAAACAAATATTTTATAATTATGTTTTTAATTTAATAATTATATTTTTAATTTAAATATATTTAACAAATCATAACTCTAGGAAGTGACATAAAATATGTCATTGAAGATATGTTCCCTTAGTAAATAGTGACATGATGTTTCTCATTCTATTCATATTTTTTATGCACGAGGGCACATTGTACGTTGTTTTGGGGATCTAGGTTGGCATGTAGGTTAACAGTGACGGCGAAACCGTTTTTGCATACGCGCAGGAAGCACACGGATTTGAATAGTCAAAGTTAGTATGGGATTAAAAGTTAACGTTCCATTTAAATCAATTTATTAATAATAAAGTTTGGCAGGTGATGACGATGAAATTAAAATTTATAATAAGAATAAAAATAATTCTAGGTGAAGTTTGTTATGTCCTATTAAAGAAATACTCGGTCTTCCACTTTTTTTTAATCAGACTCACAAAGCAATAACAGATTTAAAATCAAATGTTGAACATTGCTATTTAAGTAAGCCTGTAGTATAATTTTCAATTACACATTTATCTTTTTAATTATAATAAAATTATACTTTTATCATTAAAAATAAAGGAAGAAAAACATATACTTATCTATGTATTAATAAAAAGGTTCGTTCATGAAATTAGTCTCGTGCTCTTCAGCAGTGGCGGATCTTGATCAAAATTTTAGGAGCGACAATAATATTTAATTATAATTTATAATTAAAATTAATTGAATAACAAAAATATAAAGAAACATAGGATGAGATCAGGGATAAAATTTTCAACTATTTCTTTTTCACTATAATTTATTATGTTGTTAGCAAGAAATTAATCTTTTATGTTACTATGTAATTTTGTTTAGTTGATTTTATTGCCGAAAATGATATTTATATAGTAGTTGAACCACAATAGATAAAATAAGATGAATTACTTGATAATGCAAGATATGACTAATAACATATGGTAGAAAATTTTCAAAATTGAATGGCTAAAAAGACCAAGAATAAAATGTTGACATTGCGATCTCAAACTAATCTTCATTGCTCAATGAATAGAAATTTTCGAGAAAAAAAATATTATCAATATTAAATGACATATAAGTATCATTAAGATATATATATATATATTATTAATACATACAATAATTTCTTTCAGTAAGTGTAAAATGATTATGAACTAAAATGAAGTCATGTTATTATAAGCAACATTAACATTTAAACGTGTAAGAGAATTTGATCTATTATATTAATTTTTAAAAGAACCACACAAGATGCATTATATTTATTTATCAAACTATAAATTACAGAAATATGTGAGTTCCAATTAGTATATTCTTAAAGATATCATTGTTGTGTAGGTAAAAGGAGTACATCTGCTCCAAAAAGTGTGTAAAACTCTATGTGTCACATTTTATAATTTAAAAGTTTAATAATTACGTATTTTTTCTGACCAAACACAACAAGTGACATATAGAGTGACACACTTTATAAAATAATAGACGTGTTCATGAAGAAAAAAGGAAAAACAAAACATTTAATAAAATTTTTAAAAAAATCTAGGGAGCAGCTCCCCCACCCGTCCCTTCTAAGGTCCGCCCCTGCTCTTCAGCATTTTCTTTTTTTGTTTCTACTGCACTATAGGATGCTAGCAAATTCCGTAAGTTGCTTATGGATACTATTAAACTATATATACATACTATTTCATGGTGGGTGTGCTGGTTTTTATGACTATGAGTATGATGGCTCTCGGATGAAGGTTTTATAAGATTGTTGGATATTTTGAAAATTCTTCATATGGAGCTCTTAGGATTGCAGGTCTAAGATGGCCATATATGGTATGATTCAAGAGAAGCAATCATCTTTATTCGATATTTTCCTTTTCACTTTCATAAATATGCCTCAATCATTTGGTTTATAAGAGCACTCACAGCTATGAAAAAAACTAAATTCATACAAGAACATTCTTCTCCTAATTTCACCATTGGAGACGAACTATTCTTGTGCTTATTTTGCAAGAGTGAACAAAATAGTCAACATTCTTATAGCTAAGATAACATTAAAGAATGAAAAAAAATGTTAGAAGAGAGAAAAGAAATCAATAATAAATAAAATAAAGTAAAAGTGAAGAAGAAGATAAATATATGGTAGGTTTATGGGGTCCAAGAACGAAAATAGAGTTGCACCATTGAAGACGATTTTGATTTAAGTTAAGTTGTTGGAATGCGTAAAAAAATATAAAATAATAAGTGAAATCTATTTAAGAACGAAAAATAAGTTGCACTATTATGAATACTCTAAGGATTCTCATAGTTAGAGAATTGTTTATCTCCTCTATCCCCACACACTTGGGGGATGGGTGTGTTGATATCTTTTGCAAAGTTGGGTTCTTTGGGTAATAACAAGATTATTGCTTTCTCTTCTCATTGTTGGTGAAAGGCCAAGATGTTGATTAAAGGAAATGTTGATATATTGGTTAAGAATATTGTTGAATCTCATTTATCCAGATGTATTAATTGTTCGGGGTGGTCTCCCATCTAGCCGAGCAAAAACCAGGTATAATCAATTAAAGGGATTGGTCGAAGTCGTTCTCCTTATGCTCGCCAGACATTCCAGGTCAGGATTTGGATCACTCCCCATTTGACACGCCACCAACAACGCACTATCACCTACCCCTGCCAACACGACAAGGACAGACTGTAATACGACTATCACACCTGCCAAAGGCTATAAGTCAACTATGCACAGAGTACGACCCTACTAAAGCCGACTGACATGGAAAAACAGCTCCCGACAAGCCATGATGGTTGGTCATGCCAACAATACCCTTCAAAGTCATGTCATCTACCTCAATCATTATAAATAGGGTCACCCCTAATAGGAAGAATCACTTAGAACTCATCACTTGTTATTATTACTATCTACTTATTTCTCATATCTCATTTATTGCTCTCGAGCATTACCTCTCTAATCTTATTGACTTGATCGTCAAAGAACTATTTCAAGTACCTCCACCGGTGGGTTCAAGTCTACCTTAATCTAGATTCCAGAAGAATTCTATCCCGAATATTAAAGAAGTCTTATTTGGCCCACAAAAGAACATATATTGGTTCCATTTGGTGCGTTTGTAAGAAGGTTTTGATCCTTTCGTTTAACATTTTTTCATACAATGTCGAGAGGATTTAATATTGGTTCTATTTTGTCTAAATACTATCAAATTTAATTTAAGCTACTGAGCTATATGCTATTTTCGAGGGCATAATTCTCAAGAAGTATGAAGGCTATAGGGTGAAGGGTTTGACGTGATTCTTTGGTATTTGAAAAAAGCTTATATATAGTTCTTGACTATTTTCTATGGCACATGTGTTTTTTAGATTTTGGAGCTATAATAATCATGTTTTGGTCATATTCAATGGAAACTCTCACCATTGTGGGGCTTGGTAGGGTATGGGTGTTTTAGGGGAACAAAAATCTATTGTCACAAATTAAATTCCAAATTCTATCTCATGCCAATATATGAATTAAAAAATTTAATTATTTAATTATTATTGGTTTGCTTCATTATCATTGGTTCATGATAGAATCTAAAACATGATTTAAGACAACATATCATTGTTCCATAGTGGATGATAGTTGGTGTAAAGAATGGGTCATACTACCATGACAATCATATAACTTCAGTTAGAAATCCGTACTTTGGTTGACTAACACTAGAAGAGATTTCTAAAGTAGACATGTCCTCGTGTGATATGTAGACAAATTTTGTGTACACTTATAGAGAAGACAATCCTGACAATTGTACTAGTAAAATGCATTCGAGGAACCCAAGAATAAGATGCAACATTTGATGAAACTTCTTAAGGGTGATGGATGAGACATGACGTAGAAAGAATGATGACATTAATTTTGTGGACTCATCCCAGTGCCATTTCATTGCTGCATTAATTTTTCTATTGTGCTCATCATGGGCAAAACATATAATACTAACAAATACTAGCTAACCTTGCTTGATATTGTTGGTTAGAAGACATTCACTTTTGCATTTTATCATGAGTAGTGAGTAATTGTCAAACTTACTATGTGTATTACAATAATTGAGAAAGATTAAACACTACCAAATGTCATTCTATCTTATAATGAAGTTGTATGGATCCTCGCAGTTGAAAATGTTTTTTGTTTTCAAAATCAATTCACTTAATTTTACATCAACAAGAATGTTACCTTGCAAGGTAGAAGATTACCACGGAAGGTAGTGAAAGTGTATCCAATCATTGAAGCATGGTGTATTGTTGTTCATTGTATGAACGAGGATGGTTATCCTAATTGTGTTGCTAAATTTGATAAAGCATGTGAATATTGTCGAGAAATGTAGGAAATGTTCAAACACATTATGGCTCACAATATGAAGGAGAAATTTGTAAAATACTAAAATTCTTAATTGGTATTTTACTAAAGTCACATAAAAAGGAGTTGGAAACTAAAAATGTGGGGTTCAAATTTAATCGTGGGAATGTGACATAAATTATTTAACCCATAATACAAGGAAAGGGAATTCCCAACTAACCTGATTGGCATATCAATCTATATTGAAAAGACATGATATGCTCTCATTATTAGCAAAGTCCTACCAATATGATGCTGAAAAAGACTTGATTAACATTCTTATGCTTCACTTCTCTCACATCTAAGAGCATGTACTAAAACAGTAGCACACTGGTGCGCAACAAATAAGATAAAACTATTTATAAATAATCAGTAAAAGCTATGCAAAGGTAAAATCATTATACTCACTCTGATCTCAATGACAATAGTTGAGAATAAACACAACAGCAGTATATTTGAGAATACACACAAAGTAACAATAGTTGCACTGAACATAAGTATCAATTTATTTTCTCTCCACTATGGAAATTTGATACTTAATATGATTATGCACAAACACACTTTAAATTGGAAGATGTATGGAAAATAAGAATCATGCGGATGCTTTGAGCTTCTTTGCAATCCCAGCAAAGTACTTCCCCTGATGGAATGCTTGAGCCAATTCTAACTCAGTAGGCTGTCTGGAGCCGTCTCCGGCAAAGGTACCGGCACCGTATGGGGAGCCACCCTTAACCGCCTCCATCTCAAACATCCCAGCACCAAATGTGTATCCAATGGGCACAAAAATCAATCCATGGTGAACAAGCTGAGTGATGGATGTCAACCTGTAAAATTTTAAAATCAGAGAAGCAAATAATGACCAAGTTAGCTGTGACTTATGTTAGGTTCAGCTATCCTAAAATGAATGGGATGAAAAACCCGAAAGAAAAAGTGGTGGAAATAAAACACAATGAAATGCGGTAACTCACGGGGTAGTCTCTTGTCCACCTCCTTGGGAACCAGTGCTGTAAAAGAGTCCTGCAGGCTTTCCTGCTAGCGCTTGTGTGCGCCATAGGCCTCCGGTTGCATCCATAAATGCTTTAAACTGAGCAGCCATTAGTCCAAATCTTGTGGGGAAACCAAACAACAATCCATCAGCCTCGGGTAGTTCATTCGGTGTAATAATTGGTACGTCACTCTTTGGAGGTGCTCCCATCTTCCCAAGGACCTCTTCAGGCAGTATTTCAGGTACCTGTATTTATGAAATGATTATGATCCTCAAATGTTCTGAAAACAACTGCAATCTGTGCAGATACTAATATACTAAATATGATTTTTTGAGTTGTAGTTTTTATTTATATTTAATAAACGGTTGAGATCACCTGCAGTTAAAAAAAAAACTGCAAGTGACCCATTTCCATGTATCACAATATTATAAGAGCAGAATGCAAATTTCCATTATGTTCTAAATTTTAAGTGCTGGTGTATTATCGAGGGCACAACTGAGAATAAGTGTGTGGATTTTCCTTCCCATCTTTCCATCAAGCAAAAACTATAATAAAGGTAGAAATATATCACAATTCACAACGGTACGAACGAAAGCAAATATGTTTTATGATTAAAAGACTTATCATTACAAACTAACCTGCCAGAGCTTTGCTTCTACTCCTTCCACAGAAGCAGCCCCTTTTTTAATCTCTTCAGCCAGCTTCTCAACATGTCCGTACATAGAATAGTAACTAAACAATGCAACATAAACTTTAATCACATACATGCCACTCACCATATCATTATGATAGACATTAAGTATAACATCGGAAGGAGGATATGATATGCCATAAGGCGCTAAAATAATTATCCACAAAGAAGCCCCAAAGAACAGGGATAAAGAGACTCTTTGCTAGTGCATAGACGAAAGAACTCCACAGTAAAAGTTGAAATTTGGGTAAAACAATATGAAATATCACATGCAATATAAGCCAGAATAACATATGATTCACACATACCATTAATGCAACAGTAGGAAATTATGGTGGCACTATGCTCAACGAAAACCATGAGTTTTTGAAGATGGCTATGCACACAATTACATTCATATCGCCTCACATATGTACATTTTTACGATCTGATTACAAGTAGGCTCACCTTGTTTGTTACACACCTACACTCCTACCACATAAGCAGATTTGTATCTGATATGATTGAGTGGCATTTTCTGAGCATTTTTTACCAGACAAGAGCTGATGACATCAACATCATATTCTCTATAGTAGGAAACCATTTAATTAAGTTTCCCAAATTTGCATAAGCATAGAAATGGTTGGAATTGAAGAAACAATTTCAATTGAGTAACTTTAGTCACATACTTCTCCTCCCAACACCTCATAGTTATACAGTTTTCATCATCTAATTACATATGGCCCCACCTCATTATAATTTTGATTCTTCCACATATTAAGCATCTAGCTTTTACGAGTGGCGGGTCAAGTCACATACTCAAGTTTATCCGAATTGCAAGAAAAGGAAGACCGACCCTATTATGGAGTATGTAGCTGGAAACATGAAACAGTAATCAATAATGATGAATGCCAGGACCACACTCTTAACAAAAATGGGTAGGGCCTGAACTTTTTCTCTTCATGGGTATTCCACTTTACAACCTTCTTGTGAAAAGGTAGGTTCGTGGGGTTCACCATCATCATATCTTAATTTCTTGAAGATGCAGCAAAATACCCTTGTGATTAAAAAATAAAATTCCAACTATCAAAACTCTCTTTTCCCTCAATTGTTTCTTACCGGTAGCCGATGAGAAATACAACTTTCAATGACACATTAATCATTTTAATTTCAATAAAATTACACTTTTGTCATTAAAAAACAAATGGAGAAACATGTACTTGCATTTCCATTAGTGGAGAGAATCCTTTCGTAGCCAACATCCAATCCCATCCCCAATACCAAAGCAACAAAAAAAAGTAAAAGAGATTAAAAAAATTATCAATCAAACAAGAATCTGAAAATAACAGATCTGTGTCAAAAGTACTCCTTCTTGGGGGGCTGAACAAATACATCAGATTATCCTAATGCTCAAACATATTTAATTAGTGGGTTATGTAATTTATATGATCCCGTAATTTGGTTTCATTGGGTACTACTACATAAACCCAAAAGAATTTAATAATTAATTACAAAGGAAAAGAACACAACGGAATTTTGAGATATGCATGTTTCTGAAGACAAAATCTTGATGCACTAAATCATACACCCACACCCAGATCAGTAATCAGACCAATATCAAATTTAGAAACATAAAAGAAACAGGGAAGGGAAGATTATCACAATCTTCAATCAAATTAACGAAAAATAAAAGAAAAAGAGAAAAAAAAAAGAGTAATAAGAGGAAGAATAGCTTACACAATGTAAACTTTGGTAGTAGCCATTGAATGGACCGTGGGTGGTTCTCACTCACTTTTTTCTCTGTGGAAAGGTGTTGGTGTTGTAGTTGGAGTTGGTATCAGCGAGTGGATGAATGAAAACGTTATAAGGTATCCGCACTTATATACTGTCATAACGTGTATCACATATAATAATAACAATATGTAGATGTTAGTGCTTCATATTTTATTTTCTTATTATTTATCTACTTCTTTATCAATAAAAAGAAAAAGAAGTATATATTAATATTGAATACTTATATTTTGATTATATTATTCATCTTTATTTTTATACAAATATTTATAACATAATATATATATATATATTAACTCATCTATAAAATTGTAGGTGAAAACTTATAATAGTATAAGTAGTGTATTAAACTAGAGTTACCTGATAAAATTAGCAGGAATCTGTTAAATAATTAAAAAAATCTAAGGTATTTATTTATTACATATTTAGTTATTTAATAATTAATTAATTTATAATTATAATTTTGAGTAATTAAATATATTGGGGATTAAATCCCTTGTCACATGTGTATTACTTCTCCCTCCATTATCATTTCATATCTACATCCTCTTTTCCCCTTTCGTTCCATATTTCTTTCTTTTTCACCCATATCTACAATCCAATGTTTCATTCGTCAATCTTTATTTTGTTTAAACCTAATTTAATAGCTTTTGTATCTTGCTAGTCAATCTTCATTATTGTATATTTGTTCTTATTTTATAAATATGTTATTTAAAGTGCATTTTGTTGATTTTTTTATTCATTAACCTAATATGATGACTTCTGTGTCCTGCTAGTAAATCTTCAACATTGTAGATTTATTCTTATTTTATAAATATGTTGTTTAAAGTGCATTTTTATTGATTTTTCATTCGTTAACCTAATATGATGACTTCTGTATCTCGCTACTCAATCTTCATCATTGTAGATTTGTTCTTATTTTGTAAATATGTTGTTTAAGGTACATTTTTATTGATTTTTTCATTCATTTGTTTATTTTTAGATATGTTCTTATTTTTAGACATGTTCTTATTTTCTAGATCTTTTAATTGATTTTTTGTTTATTATGTATGTATATTCTTATTTTTTTCTTTGATTTTGTTGTTTAGTATTTCATTGTTTTGTTTATTTTGTATAAGATGTATGATAGATTTTATTATTTTGTAGATTTTTTTTTCCAATAATCATTTTCCTTAGTGTCTGATCTACAAGGATTTCATCATTAACAATGACCAAACCCTCAATAACTATGTTACGTACTCGATCTCCATTTATATATGTACACACATTTAGTTACAAGTTACAATATTGTATTTGTTTATTTGTTGTTATGAATTTATTTATCTTCTCATCTTATCTCGCCTTTTCGTTAGTGTTATATCTTTGTGTCTCTATCTTACTAAAATCTTCAATTTTATTCTCCTTTGCACAACAAATGAATTTGATTAATTTTTTCTCACATGATATTTGTTAAAATATTTTTTCGTATGTGGCTATTTTTCTAAAGCAGGAAATACAAATCTGTCATATTCTTTGTTTCGACATTTGCAGAAGAGAAATCTCACATCCTAGAATACAACGATGAGAGGTTACATTCATTATCTGAGTGTAGAAAAATAGTTCTTTAATTTTATTATGTGTTTGTCTTTTTTCATTCGAAGTTATTTTTTTCACCATCTAAATGTGTCAACCTTATATTAACAAGAATAATCTTTAATTTTTTTATTCTCATCATAAATAATTTGGCATGTTTATGTTAGGTATCAATGGCCTAGGCACACCTAGAAGGGGGTTGAATAGGTGTAGCTGTTATCAATCACCGCTTCTCGTACCAAAACTCAGTTCTGGAAACAGCTCAGTTAATCGATTAACCAGTGTGCTTAATCGATTAACACACACATGGAACAAAATGATCAAAGCAGCTAATTGCACAGTTATTTATAACTAGATAAGCAGAGATAAAACATATATTTTTAGGCAATATTAACAAGTATATGGCAGGGTACAATCATACAAAATATCAGCTTCTAACTCGCATTAAAACAGCAAGAAATGTAAAGAAGACTAAGAGAGAACAACGTGCAAAGATGGATTTTTATCCTGGTTCGTTTGCGGTCCACTGCAAACTATATCCAGGCATCCCCTTCTGATCTTGAGAGATTTTCTTCTTCACTATATTGAATACAAGTATAATCACATACACCAATTCAATTTACAAAACATAAGACGCTTCTTTCTTGAAATCTAGAACATCTAATCCTTGGTTTGACTCTACCTATCGTCTGAGAAAACTTTTCTTGCGAACCAGCCTCAACCAAGATTCTCTTCTCAAATCAAGACCTCCTAATCTTGGTAAAGAATCACTCTATCTTTGTGGTGGTAAGACACCAAGAGATCAATCCAATACACATAAAAACATATTACAAAAGCAAGGTATTATAAGCACAATAATGCTCGAAATATGACAACGAAAGACCTTAAGACTAACACACTCACTATTCACTCAAGCCATCATATACATGCGAGTTAATCAAAAACAGTAATCACAAGATATCCCTCTAGGAATCTTTATCAATAATTCATGAACATGTGAGCAAGATAAGGATGAGAGTAAACATATGAAAAAACAGTATGCAAACAACAAAGAATCAATATTCAATATGGTATGTTAATCTCTCTTCCTCACACATGCAATTCTCTCTACAAAACAGAATATAAAACACGAAATATGCTCTCTAAATCAGTCATATACAATAGAATGCAATGCCACATTTCTCTGGAAATTGTCTAAACTTACACAAAGCAGTTTTGACAGTTCAAAGCATTGCAGTCACTTAAGCAGTTAAAACAGAAAACAGTTATAACACAAAACAGATCTGTTAATTGATTAAGGTACCACATTAATCGATTAACCAATGCAACATGATTAAAATAGAAACCAGTTGTAACAGAAAAACTGATATAACAGAAGAAACAGTTGAGTTAATCGATTAAGTCACCACATTAATCGATTAACCAACATATTAAAACACGTGGTTCAAAGGGTAAACTACTCATATGTTATGTTTAACTCCTATACATGTTTTAGCAATTATATTATGCATAATATGCACATATAACATGTATGATTAATGCATAAACATACAATTAGCTAGATGATATGTCTCATGGATGTGATATGACAATTATAATAGTTTGAGAGACTTTCGTCTAGGTTCACCTCACATATACTCACTTACTAAGGCACACATCCAGACTACTTAGAATAATGACTCTATTTATATATCCTAGTCTAGATATGACCAATGAGCTCTAGACATGTCGATTGTTGAGCCATCTTCAAGCTTTAATAAAACATTGTCTTCATCAGAACATATGCAAAACATTGCTGGTGCGATCCTTGACACTTTGCACTTTCAGTTTAATTATTGAACATGTATATTTTATCTAATTAATCATAGTAAATGTGATCATCATATCAGTCATAACCACTGAAGACAATTTAGTTTCATTTATATTCTACTCTATAACTAATAAATTTGTGGAATATTAATATTTAATACTATGTATATTCTATTTTGTTTGTATTTATGGATCAATTACAACTAATAAGTTTGTGGAAAATTAATTGAGTAATATTTACTCATTAATGTTTTACATTATTTTCGATAATTTGTTTACATTTGGATTCATTAATTTATAATTTGTTCCGATTCATTGAATTGTATAACGTGCATGATTAATTGAGCATATTACACAATTATTTAAATATTAGAAACTTAATGCACAATTATAATTATATTGATAGATAAATAATTAAATAATTATATTTTTAATGTCGTAAAGAAATATAAAAACTCAAATTTTATGGATCAATTACAAAAATGACATTATACACAATTAATCAATTAAATTAAATGATCAAATATAATAAGATGATGATATAACACGTTAACTCTATAATATTTGTGATTTATTAAGCACATTACACAATTACTTTAACATTACAAACTTAATATACATTTACAATTCAATTGATAAAGAAATAGTTAAATAATTCTATTCTTAACGTCTTAAAAAAATAGAATAGTTCAAATTTTCTGGATCAGTTAAAAAATGTTAATATAGATAGTTATTTAATTAAATTAAATGGCCAAATATATTAATTAATTTGATACTCATCAAATAAATAAAAATATATTATGATTCATATATTGTGGATAAATCACAATATATCATTGACCATTTTAGGACAATAACAGTATAAAATTATAAATTTATTTTTCCTTAATCAATTTCTTTATCGTTATTTCATACATTGTTGGATTTTTCAAATTTTCATCTTATTTTTTAGTTGAATTGATTTTGACAATTTTATTTTGACAAACTGTTGAAAAATCTATTCACACGAGTTTACTTTAATGCATAGGATGAAATTATAAAATTAAAAAAAAGTGAGGATAACTATTTAAAAATAAAAGGAATATGATTACCTCTGCAATATTAAGATATAATGTTACTATAACAATATTAAAATAGTAATAATATGAATCATAACATATTGTTTGTAGTTATTTTAGAGTCAAATAATAATAATTTATATTTTTATATTAATCTTATTTTAGAATCAAATAATAATGAAATTATAAATTTATTAATGATTTTTTTAATATATGATTACCTATATAACAAAAAAAGGTCCCTCATGACGTGTCAATCTCTCAAGTCCCTCACGACATGTGTCAATCTCTCAATCAAAAATTTCCTTCCAAAATATGTCTATGTTAATTATATGTACCTTTCAACATTGTATCTTCCCTTTTGTACATTGTACATTTAAATTCTAATGATTAATGGGCTCATTTGTTTTTTATTCTTTGAAGAAATTGCATCTCACAATAAAGGGGATTGAATCCCTTGTCACGTGTGAATTACTTCTCCCTCCATTATCATTTCATATCTACATCCTCTTCTCCCCTTTCGTTCCATATTTCTCTATTTCTCTCCTATACTAATCTTATTTTAGAATCAAATAATAATGAAATTATAAATTTATTGATGATTTTTTAACGAATAGGATACTACTAATTATATTATGTTATGTATGCGTAAAAAGCAATGTTGGGAAAGTCGAGCCAGATGTTAAACCGGAAGAGATCCTGTATTAAGTTTAACCGGTTTAAATAGTTAAATGATATGATCTGACCAGATGATTTGATACATAATTAATAATTTTTATCTAGAAAAATATAATTATGTGTAAATGTAAAGTCTTATATAATTATATTGAATTAACATATCTTCATAATTTTCTAATTGAACCTTCCGATTTAATTCCCAAATTAACGTGGTTGAACTAGATTTAATACAATCGGACTAGAATTTCCCCGGTTCAAAGCGGTTCAACCTTCATTTGGTTAAGACTGTAAATCAAAGTTATTTTTAAGTCCGGTCAGCGGTCAGACCAGTGGAACGGTCAAGTCCATCTTGGTTCTCATAACACTGATAAAAAGAGAAGCAAACCGACTCTCTTAAAGTTTACTCTCAACCATCAATGTCTAAAAACTAATCAATTACTTTGATGTTGGACTATTGTAGCCACCGGGAACATCTAAATTAAACCATCGTGATATTAAGGAGAATAAGCCACCTTCAAAGCTTCCACTAACTAGGTAACAACAAAGTCATTCTATCTTAGTCTATTAAATTAATAAGAAAAGTTATTCAATAATATTTGCAACTAAAATGAAATTCGTGAAGAAAGAAAACAAGTAGAAGACATAGGCTCAAGATATTGGTTTTTGAAAGAACTATTGTAATAATTTTAAGATCATATAAAAAATTTATGGCATAATAACTTCCTTTTAATTATTGTCAAAAAGATCTTAATGTATAATGATAGATTACAAAATAAGTTTATTCACACAAAATAAACCTACCCACCCATATGAAAAATCACATAGAAGTATATTTTGAAATGTAATGATGGTGTACTTTAATAGTGGAGTTTCGAATCCAAAATACAACAACTAATTTTTCATCATGATTTACAATTTCATGGTATATTTTGTTGTTATGTATATCGTAAACTTTGTTTATGTATCCATTTATGTTCCTTAAATTTTATTGTTTTTCACATTGTTAGTTATTGGGAACTTTCACAATAATATCTTTATTATTCAAAGTCCTCACATGTAATGACTTACAAACAATTATGTAGAAACAAAGATTTTGAACTAAAATTTAATTTATTGAGATTCAACATAAAAAATGTTAGTTATGTCGTTAAGATTTATTACTTTAAATTTTTATTCACATTTATTTTTTGTTTTTATATTATAATTATTTTGACTTATTTGACTATTTGTTGTTTCAACTCATACAAGTGCTACAACTTTAATATTTATATTGTATTATTAAACTAATTCATGTTTATGTTTAACTAACAACTTGAGTCTTTTACTTAATTACAATTTTAAATATATTTTTCAAAACCAATACGAAATGGCCCGTGCAAATGCATGGGTATACTGCTAATTTTAAATAGAAAATCTCACCAATGAGTTATTAAAAAAATTATGTTTTTTGGAAAACTACTTGAAATAGCATCATTTTTAAACGTTTCAAGCTTCATTTTTAAAAGCTATCACACTCATTCAATTTTTGTTTATCTAACACCTTTAGTAATTTATTCATTTGGTCAAAATTTTGCAGAATCTATAAAGCTACAAACTCTCGTTATAAGAGAATTCATATATCGAGTATTATAAAATTTGGCTCGAACTGGCTGGTCGACCGGTTCAACTGTGAATCAGATATCTAACCAGTCTCAGTCTGTCATGTAACCGGTTTTACATCAAATCGGATTGCTTGGTCAATTTAAGCCTAAAACTAGTGACTCAGGTAGTCGGACTAGTTGAACCGGCCGAGTGAATCAAAAAAATAATTTTTTTTAAAAACAACAAAATTGATGTCATTTTTTTAGTGAAAAAGAAGTACTTTTAACTTATTTATAATTATATTTGTCATTTGTTAGTTTACATTATAACAAATTTTCATTGCTTAATTAAATTTTAAATTTATTGTATGTTTTTGTTGTAGTTAAAACATAGTTTATATATTGTTTGATGATATTACCAATTTGTGTCATTTTATAGTAGTAAAATGTTCTTTTTTGTTTTGTTTAATTACACATGATAATGTTTTTAAATTATGAGTATATCATTATTAAATATTGTTACGTAATATTATGAATTTTTTAGAATTTTTAATACAAACCGAGTTAACCCTGACTAAGTTATTGACCAGTCTGAGTTTAATAACACTGCATATATCTACTTATTTAAAGACATTGCCAGAATATAAGTACTTAATTAATTAACCAACATAAAAGTTTTTTCGTAAATAACTTAAAAATATCATTAAACAAGAAAACACAAATATCTTGTGTGACGATATAAAAAGTGCCCTTTTGATTATGATAAGGAAACTAGATGAAGAAAAAATGGTTGCACTATTAAGCAATATCATGCTTGATCATCCTGATCAAGGCAATTCTGATTCTGACCGAGCCAACCAAAGCACCAAGGCTCAGGCACATGACTGAGGCAGGGCCAAGCCTCAACTACATGACCGAGACAGCATGCTGGGCCAAGACAGGGTCAAGCCTCAGCTACATGACCGAGACAGCATGCTGGGCCAAGACAGTGCCAAGTCTCCTGACCGAGACAGGACCAGGGCCATCAGCATGCTTGACCGATATAGTGCCAAGTCTCCTGACCGAGACAGGGCCATCAGGCCCAAGGCCATCAAGGTGCTTGACCGAGACATGGGCCACATGGGCCATTTGACCGATGCTATCCAAGGCTACTTAGCCACAGCACCGGGCCATCTGACCGAAGCTATCCAAGGCTTAGCCACAGCACAGGCACGAGGCTCATTCAATCAAAACAGGGGACATAACTTGCATAACAAGAAACGTGTTCTTTAGCTCGTTCTTTAGCTTCTTGCTTTAATAAGATCACGTGTGATATATATTTAGTTAGTTAGTTAAAGTTAGGATCTATATAAGTCATTATGCTTCTCTTGTAAAGTAAAAGAAATTCATTCAATTCAATCACAATCAAAATCAATCAAAGGCTTTCAATCTTTATCTTCAATCCTCTATTCTCTTCCAAGAACTAACCATAAGTTCTTGCTCAATCATCATCTTCTCTTCTTAATATGCACACTGTTTACTAATCCAACTCGAAATATTTAATAAAATTAGTTGATTATTTAATTGAAAATTGTGTAATGATATAAAAAGTTTATAAAAATGGATTTATAAGATATAAGCCAGGCCACTTCAATTAATTTGGTTGATTATTTAATCGAAAATTGTGTAATGATATAAACAAGTTTATAAAAAGGGATTTATAAGATATAAGCCACTTTAATTGCCTTTTCAAATTATTTTATCTTATTTTACTGATTATTTACAAATAGCTTTTACTTCTTACTAATCCAACATGATCAATGGGATTCTTAATCAGTCATTAGGAGGAGAGTCATGCTCTGATCATGAATTATTCATCTAGCATTGTGATCGTGACACTGTTCACAGTGAATGATTCATCTTGCTTACTTAGCTTGAAGAAGAATTAGTTTATGTAAGATTCCTTTCTAAGCAAAACCCTGGATTTTTAGGCTATGGCATTGATGCAGTTTCACTGCTCAACATCAAAACCACTGAAGACATTGTTGGTTTGTCTTCTGCACGTTCCTGCACACACAAGAGCCCTACCTATATGCATCTAAGAATTGCTGATGGTGAATATGAATCTCCATTCGATGGATCGATAAGTTCTAACGAATTTTCTTCTATCCATAGCTTCCATGACTACAAGAAAGCATAATCAGTTATTTGTTAGTGTGATATGAGATTACCAAGTAAACTAATGAAACCAAGACTTCTACATACATGCCCTAGAAGATTCAATTCTTTATTTGCATAATAGAGTCCTATGTTATTTTTTCCACTTATGATCTCCAGTACAAGAACTCCAAAACTAAAAATATCATATTCCACTCAAAAGATTCCATCCATTGCATACTGAGGGAACATATAACCACTCACATAAGAAAAATATTTTTATAAGTAGTAAGTTCACATTGTTTCACACTCTTTCAAAATTCAAAAAGGTACTAGTGTGTTATAGTGGTACTCAGTACTCATTATTTTCAAACAACTCTTTCTATTTGCTTCTTCAACAAAAAAAAAAAAAGTAAAATAATATATTTTTCTATTGAATCCTCCTACTAATCCTCTTATCCATAAGAATATGACATACATCATAAGATGATACTTTATTTATTAATGATCGATTTACAAGTTACATGTGTCACTTTCTTATAGGTAAGAGAATTTAGTAGAAAGATATAACATTATTTAACAAAAAAAAATGTAGTCATTCCCAAATCTAATATGATGGGGTTCATTTCTCTATCAAGTAAAATGTTGTTTGCCTTGAGATCCACGTGGATGATCTTGGAATCTTGATACAAGTAAAATGTTGCTTTCTTTGTAATAATAAATATTTAGACATGTTTAGGGTATAAAATAAGGGGTTTGCTAACATAATCCCACCTCAATTTATGAAGGAACATGTTAGCAATGTGTACCCTAATATTGTGACAACAATATCCTTATTGCTCAATTAAAAAGAAGACACATGCCAAGGTTATTTTAGTAAACAACATTTATTAAAATTAAAAAAAATAACAAAATTATTATTTTCTCACCCCCAAACCCTCCAAACCTATCTCATTAAGCAATTTCCTTCTAATGCACTCACAGACATCTCATTGCATCTTTATCTCAATTTCTTCAATTTTTTGTTTTCCTTAAATCTCCTTCATCTTCATCCATTTCTTAATCTCATGTCCTCTTAGAAAAGAAACATTTCTCTCTAAATACAAGTACTTCCATCCATCGTGAAACAGAGTCGTCACTGCTGCGAAATAGAGTGTCGCCGCTACGAAACGGAGTGCCGACACCAATGTGAAACTGAGTGTCGCCCCCACTACGAAACGAAGAGCCACCACCGCTGCGATAAAACAGAGCCATCTCGGCCACACCCAAACCCTCAATCTCTCTCAAACCCTCAATCTAATTTCATTGTGAGTTCTTAATCACATTTTCATAATATAATGACATCAGAAGAAAGTGATGGTTGGCCTATGGAACTTCTTAGAGATTATGATTTGATAAGTGGAGAAGATGAAACTCAAGAGCTACAAAATGAACTAGTTAAAAACAATAATGAGTCAGTTCCTTTTAAAGGGCAAAATTTCAATTTTGATGAAATTGTTCACATTGTTTACTCTTTATTTGTAAAGAATTGTGGTTTTTCGATTAGATGAGGTCACACCTACAAACACATCAAGAATAATATTGAGGATATTTACAAAAGAGAGTTTATTGGCCACCATGCTGGTATTGCTAAACAACAAAATGTTGTTGAAGTAGACAGACAAAGGATATGTAAATGTAGTGAAAAGTTGATTATTACTAAAGGACCAATTGCCTTCGAGGAACGTTGGATGGTCACCTATTTTAATAATTCTCATAACCATGCATTATTGGACAACAAAGAGGTTCGTTTTCTTCCTGCTTATCGTGACATACCTATCAATGGTCAAGGTCGCATATTACTACTATCAAAAGATGGATGTTCAATAAGTATTATAATGAGGGTGCTTGAATTAGAGAAGGGGATAAAGGTGGGCCATCTACCACTTTTAGAAAAAGACATTAGAAATTTTCTTCAACCTCACAGTAATGTTGGTAAGATAATGACACTTCAGAGGTTCTAAAATTATGCAAAAGTTTAAAATATGATTTTACAATAGATGAAAGTAACAAATTGGAACACATTATTTGGGTATTTGGTGATTCTATTTGAGCATATGAAGCTTTTGGAGATGTGGTTGTCCTTGATACTACATATCGAATTAACCATTATGATATGCCTCTTGGACTATGAGTCGGGGTTGATAATCATGGAAATTCAATTTTCTTTGGTTGTCTTCTATTGCGAAATGAGAATATACCTTCGTTCACGTGGGCCTTAAATGTAAATTCTTATTATTTGCAGTTGTTTTGCGACTTATGTTTTAACTTTCATAGTTTAATCATTTTTATATTTTGTGACATTTTTCAGTGATTTTTGTACTTTGCCAAAGGAAAATATCCACAAACAATTCTTACTGATCAAGACCATGCACTTAAAGAAGTTGTTTCAATGGAATTACCAAACACAAAGCATACATTTTGCATATGGCATATTGTGTCAAAGTTCCCAACATAGTTTTCTTTCTCTTTGGGTCCAAAATATGATGACTTCAAATATGAGTTTTATAGGCTATACAGTTTAGAATGTGCAAGTGACTTTGAACGACGATGGAAAATAATGGTTGACAATATTGACCTAAATAAAGATCAACATATTGACTCGTTGTATTCTCATCGTCAATTTTGGGCTTTGGCTTATTTGAAGGACAACTTTTTCGTTGGAATGACAACAACTGGACGTTCAGAATCTATAAATTCATATATTAAAAAAATTCTTGGATGTCAAAACGAGTTTGCTGGACTTTGTAAACCAAGTATGAACTTACTTTCGTTCCTTGTTCTATGTATATTAGTTTTTACTTAAAGAATTTTCATAATCAAAATGTTTTTCTTTAGGTTGGAGTTGCTGTCAATATTAGAAATCAAGCTGGAGAAGAAGCAAGAATATATCAAAAGTATCATAATCCTCATATTAAAACTAGTTTCCCCATTGAGGAACATGCTGCAACTATACTCACACCCCATGCTTTTCAGTTGCTCCAACATGAGATTGAGTTGTCTTTAAAATATTCAGCAACTGAAATTGACAATGAGTCTTATGTGGTGTGACATCATACCAAGCTTGATGGAGGTTGTCTGATAAGGTTGATATATGAACAAGAATCAATTAATTATTCATGTAAAGAATTTGAGTTTTCTGGGATATTATGTAGACATGCTATTCGAGTGTTGGTGAAGAATGATTTTTTTTGTCTTCCGCAAAAATACCTTCCTTCTCGATGAAGAAGAGAAAGTTCATTAATCCCACAATCTAGTCACATAATAAATTGCAATGATAACTCCTCCATTGAGTTTAAGTCTATAGTACAATGCCTAGAAGTTGAAACTTTGAAGACAAAAGATCGAGTTGAAGTAGCTACTAAAGAGTTAGATAGGGTTATTTATTTGCTAAAAGGCATGTCGGTTGAGGTTATAGAACCAACAATTGATTTGGAACATGGTCATAGAAATGAGGATGAATGTGATATTCAGAATCCCATCACTTTTAAGACAAAAGGTCGACCAAAAGGATCAAGACCAAAAGGAGGAGTTGAAGTTGCAACAAAGATTCGCCGTTATCATTTCCCTAATTGTGGTGGAACTAATCATGACTTGCGAAATTGTCCAAACAAAAGGAAAAAAAAACTACACTATTGACTTCTCAATCTCCTAATAAGTAACTGGTAATTGTTATTTTATCTTGTTTAATTTACTATCACATACCAATCTCTAAACAATCAGAATATTGTACTATGACTTATAAGCTACTGCGTAAATATGTTAATATGAATTTTTAAGCTATAGTTGCATGTGGCAGAAAAGTTACCTAATAATTCAACTTTTACAACTTGTATTACTATGTTGTAGTTTCTAATTTAAACTTTTTGAGATTGTATATTTTTTATAGCTTTTAGCATCAATTGCAAACTGAAGTTGTTAAAATGTTTTGTGTTTTATGTTGCAGAAAAGAGTTCTTGTAGCATTGTCGTCGTCACACCACCACCGCACCAGAACCACCGTCGCACCAAACATAAAGATTTATCACTGTTTTCAACCACACATGCCATCATAGAAGATATGAACATATCTGTTACTACAAGGATTTGTTACTAATGTCATGAGGGAGCATGATATGAACAGATCTGTAATTGTTGCAAACTTTAATGGAGCATGGTATGAAAGAAGTTTAGAACATGATGAATGCAATAGTTGAAGTCTAGTTTAATTTAATTTTAGCATGTCCTTTCAAAGTCTAGTTTAATTTAATAAATCATTTGAGTGGAGAACTTGTTGAAATGGTAAATGATAAAACATGTGGACTATAACTACTATATATTTCCAATATCATTTCTGCAAAATTTCCAGTAGCAATTACTACTCCATTGCTATATTTTTGTTGGTTCTTTGTTCTTCAATTTGGTGACCAACACTTCAATCATATATTATGAGTGACACTTTCTTAGTTTACAAGTGAGGAATATAATTATACAAGGTACATCATGGTCTCATATCAGGGGTGTAATGTCAAAAATTTAATATCATTCACTATGGTCAACCCTTTCAATAGATATGCTCCCCAATACTACATAAGAGACTCAGACTACAGATTTCCAATCTTCTATCTGCACCATAAAGAAATGGTGCAGTATGCATGAATATATTTTACTAATTTGTATCTACAGTGAGATACATGAGATCAATAGTTTGAAAAATTAGTTGATGCATTTTTTGTCAAAGTAGATTTTATTGTCAATAATTTCTTGGCTTTATAATAAATAACAATGAACAATTTGTTAGATATTTCATGATGATTGGTGAAATACCAATCCTAGGATCTTGAATCTCATGAATCTCACACATAATATAAAACATATAAAGTCATACCTGAATCCATGTTCTCTAGTCTACTCCTTTGATATACTTTTTGAGAGAGTTTTGATATGATGACTTTCCTTAATGAAATCCTTAATTCATTTTGGGACCTTCATTTTCTCTCTGATGGGGGGAGGAGAAAACTATTTGTGACTTGATGTATTGGGGACCACAACCTTCCTTATGTGTTAACTTATAGGGTTCCCATTATACCCTATGGGTTAACCTGATGGGTATCCACTCATTAAGCCCATATCCATTATCAGCTTTTATAAATCTAAGGGGTGTTAGTACTTAGATCATTTATAATGTAATCTCAGAAATAAATAGATGATATCATTGTATCAAATATATGATGTCCACCTTAATTAGAAATTATAAATTTCTA
>NC_032025.1:5867602-5878297 GCF_001865875.1 Lupinus angustifolius
TCACTAAACTAAGGTACCCTAAGGAACAACACCCATATGAGCAACATGCTCATGAAAGAATTTAGGTACCAAACCCTTCGTCAGTGGATCAACTAGCATAAAATTTCTCCCTATATGTTTTATGGAAACTTGTCCATTTTGAACATTTTCTTTAACAACTAGAAACTTTATGTCAATGAATTTTGACTTTGTAGAACTCATATTGTTATTGGAGTGAAGAACCGCAGACTTGTTGTCACAAGAAATCCTCAATGGTCTTTCAATACCATCGACCACACGTATGCCAGTGACAAAATTCCACAACCATATGTCGTGGTCTGATGTTTCAAAACATGCCATGAACTCTGCAACCATGGTTGAAGGAGGTATAAGCGTCTATTTCGTAGACTTTCAAGAGATAGCACCTCTAGCCAATACAAACACATATCTAAAGATGGAGTGTCTACTGTCTAGACATCCAGCAAAATCGGAGTCAGAGTACCCAATGATCTTTAAATTCTCATACCTCCGATAAGTGAGCATGTACTCATTTGTTCTCTTCAAGTAACGCATAACACGTTTGACTGCCTTCCAATGATGCATTCCAGGATTACTCAAATATCTGCCTCAAACTCCCACAACAAATGTTATGTTGGGACGTGTGCAAACTTGAGCATACATTAGACTTCATATTGCAGATGCATAAGGAATCTTTTGCATCTTGTATCTTTCAAGGTCATTATTGGGGCACTGTTCGAGACTAAACTTGTCTCCTTTAGCTATAGGGGTATCCCCTAGTTTACTGTCTTTTATGCAAATCTATCTAGGATTTTATCTATATAGCTTTCTTGTGATACCTTAGGATATATTGAGAACGATCTCTCATTATCCGAATACCTAATACAAAAGAAGTTTCCCCAAGATCTTTCATTTCGAACTTCTTCGTTAGAAATCTCTTGGTCTCATGTAATAGTCTCATATCACTACTAGCAAGCAGTATATCATCGACATATAATACCAGGAAGTTAATTTACTCCCACTGAACTTATGGTATACACAATCTTAAACTTTATTTGCCTCAAAACCATACGAGGTAGTAATTTGATGAAATTTGTGATTCAATTGACGAGAAGCTTGTTTAAGCCCATAGATAGATTTCTTAAATTTGCGTAGAATAGACTTTGAGCCATCTGACACAAAGTTTTCTGGTTGCACCATATGGATCGTTTCCTTAATGTCACCATTAAGAAACACAGTCTTAACATCCATATGATGTAGCTCTAAATCAAAATGAGCCACTAGTGCCAATATTATTCTAAAAGAATCCTTCGAAGATACTAGAGAGAAGGTTTCTGTATAATCAATGTCTTCTTTCTGAGTGAAGTCTTTAGCTACTAGACGAGCTTTATATCTGTCAATATTACCCTTTGAATCCCTCTTGGTTTTAAATATCCATTTACAACCAATAGGTTTCGCACCTTCATGTAATTCGACAAGATCCCAGACGTCATTATCATGCATAGACTTGATCTCATCCTTCATGGCATCAATCCACTTTTGAGAGTTAGAACTTTCCATGGCTTGACAAAAGTTCAATGAATCATCTTCTATTAACCCAATGTCATCCTCATGTTCTTGAAGAAATACAATATAATCATCATGAATTGCATTTCTCCTCTCTCTAGTGGATCTCCTTAATGGCACTTCTACTTCTTGAGGTTGTTGAATTTGTTCTATAGGTACTTGAGGGAGAACCTCATTGTTGTCTTGTTCTAAAATATTGTCAGGAACAATATTCTGAACATTATCTTCTATGAATTTATTCCTTGAATGGTAATAGGCACAAGAACTTGTTCACTATCAGTGACAGGTTCTTCCTCAAAGAGAACATTCCTTATGCTCTCTTCCTTCCCAAAATCAATTTCCTCAAGAAATCTTGTATTTCCCGTCTCAAAAAAGAGTCTTGAAGTGGGATCATAAAATTTATAGCCTCGAGAGTGTTCAACATATCTAACAAAATGGCAGCTAATTGTTCTTGAGTCCAGTTTTCTTTCATGCGGCCTATAAGGTCGCGCCTCAGCTGGACAACCCCAAATGTTCAAGTGTTTTACACTTGGTCTTTTATTAGTCCAAAGCTCAAATGTGGTTTTGATAACTGCTTTACCTAGCACCCTATTAAGGATGTAAATTGTGGTTTTTAAAGCTCTCACCCAAAGAGACTCTAGCAAGAAAGAATTGCTAATCATACTTCTCACCATATCCTTAAGAGTTCAGTTTAATCGCTCAAAAACACCATTCATGCTAGGTTTGCCTAACATAGTGTATTGTAGAACAATTCCACATTCTCTTAGGGGAAAAAACATAAATAGCCCTTTCACAACATCAATATTGTTCTTTCTTATCTTATTCTGAGAGGTCATAGCTAAGTGAGCACTTTCAGTCTCATCTCTCTGCAATCTCTCTTCCTCTTGCACATAGTCCATCTGAGTTTATAACTCACTTTCAATTGCCCTAAGTGTGCAGGAAGCAAGATCAAAACCAAGTGCACAAGCAAGTCATCACCAAGCTCTAACTTAAGTGACTTGAGTTTTGATGCAAGATTAGACATCTCCATAATGTGTTCCCTTATGTTCTATTTGCCTTTATACTTCATGGAGATGAGTTTAGCCAAAAGGCTACTCGTCTCCACCTTTTCATTTTTGGCAAAAAAATGTTCTATTTCTACAAGGAACTTCCTTACACTCTGACTCTCATAAATATAGCTCCGAAACGCTTTTAGAATAAAGTGTTTCCTGATCATTAGACACATTCGGTTAAAGTCTTCCAATTTGTCAATTTTAACCTCATCGAGGATTTCCATAGTAGAAATGGATTTTTCCACCTAAAGTGTCAGATCTAAATCCATACAGCCGAGAATCATTTCTACGACTTCCTTATAGACCATAAAGTTTGTCTCATTAAGCAATAAGATGTTCTTAATTTGAGCATAGATATTTGCAGCACTAGTAAAAGAACAAACAAATTGCAATTGTTCTTGCAATTAAAATCACATTCAACTTTAATACTTAAATTCAAATGATGATGGGGCACATCATGAGTTATCTAGCACAATATTAATATTCAGTCTTTGGACAAAATATTAACTTGAAAGTGATACACTCAAGGTAGTAATCAAATATTGATAATCAATCCTGTCAAACAATAAGCCTTTCTTTGGACCGACTTACTATTCACATGGAAAGCCATATGATTATCACATATTTATTGCTACAAGTATGTTTGTAATTTGGGCCAAATAATAATCTTCCTTTGGGCCGATCACTATTCGCATAAAATCTAGACATACAATTGGCTTTGGCTTGATATTTCATATCAATCACTATTGACACTCTTATTTGTAATGATTAAATATTGACCATAATGCATGTCAAATAAAAAATCATTCTTTGGACTGATTTATCATTCACATATGCAACTTTATAATAACCACATGTTTAGCATCACATGTGTGTATATAATCCGGCCAAATATTTAATCTTTCTTTGGGCCTATTAATACTCGCATGGATACATATACGCACTAGCATTTGATATTTATCATGAAGAATTCACAACAACAAAATGTCACTTTGACGACTTCTTATTTAATATGTTCACTTAAAATGTCAGACAATTTTATTTTCTAAAAGAAAATCCATTTAGTTGAGTTTGATTCAACATAACCTTAATCCAAAACATATTTTATTTATATCCATATATAAATACATATATTCATTATAGTCTATTGATAGCATTGCACCATTCTCACCACAATGACTGCATTTCGAATCCTAGTAATGGTCCTTTTGAATTTTTCATAAATGAAAATATTATCATTTTATACATGATTAAACGTGGTAGGACATGTTGCCCAAATAGAAATAATGTTTCAACAGTAGTATCTACTTAATAACGCAATTAGCCACCAACCAATGCAACAAACTATAAGTGTTGCAACCATTTAAACAAATAAGTCAAGTAATATATATAAAACAAGACATGTTCACATAATAGACTCGTCACAAGATACCTAGTACAACATCAATTTCTAGTCTTTGGACAGAGAAATTAATTTGTAAGTGATACTCTCAACGTAATGATCAAATATTAACAACTAGTTCTGTCAAACAATAGTCTTTCTTTGGACTGACTATTATTCACATGAAGAAATTTTTTTTATAATTGTTACATATTTATCATCACAAGTATGTTATTATTTGACCAAATTGTGTCTTCCTTTGGGCCGAACACAATTCGCATAAATAATCTCATACTCGTCTATGTAGTCTTAATCAATTTCCACAATAGAGGTTACTTTGGCAACATATTACATCAATTAATTCAAAAATAATTACTAGACAAAATGAAAACAATATGAGTCCATTATAAAAAAAATTATGATCTTGAAATTAAAACATTCAAATTTGATATATTTTTTTATTAACAAATCTAATCCCACAATATAATTTCAAATCAAAAAGATATATTACATATATAGCAATCCATAAAAATGGATGCAATCTTAATCAAACGCAAAATAGATCCAGATTGAAAAACATAAAAATAGGTACAAATCATTATCGAAATTCCAAATCGAATATGATCTTACATATCTTAAAACATATATGTAACATTATATATATACATATATATATATACACTTTCACACACTAACATACTAATGCATATATAATTTTAAGCATTAACCGTAACCGTTATATGTGTATTAACTTTAATCAGTAATTCCATATATCACAGCAACATCACGCTACAAACAATTACATATGTATATATGTATATTTTAATTCACAATATATACAAGATCATGAATTCCAGATTGTATATGTATAAAATTAAAACAAATCTTAACATATATATACCTTAGACATATACTTCAACAAATTGCAAAATTGAAAGTGACAAAAGTCAATATCCAACAGTAAGACATTAATGCACATGTAATATACATATTGTCTAACAGAGTCATAAAAGTTAATGCAATTTTCATGTACAAATCTGAATATATACTTCAACACATATTGCAAGAATTCATAATACAAATTACTCATAATTCAAATAAGCATAAGTAGATAAAAGTTATCCTCATTATTCCTAAATACTCAATTTTCATAACCAACCGCGGAAGCATAAAAATCCCCAAATTTAAAATTTAGGGTTCATAAAAAAATTGAGAAGAAAACAACTTTAATGAAGAATCATAAAATTCAGAACCTAACGCTCTGATACCACTTGTTAGATATTTCCTGATGATTAGTGAAATACCAATCCTAGGATCTTGAATCTCATGATTCTCACACATAATATAAAGCATATAAAAGTCATACCTGAATCCATGAATCCATGTTATCTACTATACACTTTTGATATACCTTTTGAGAGAGTTTTGGTATGATAACTTTCCTCAACCAAATCTGTAATTCCTTTTGGGACCTTCTTTTTCTCTCTAATGGGGAGAGGAGAAAACTATTTGTGATTTGGTATATTAGAGACCACAACCTTCCTTATGTGTTAACTTATAGGGTTCCCATTATCTCCTATGAGTTAACCTGATGGGTATCCACCCATTAAGCTCATATCCATTATCAGCTTTTAGAAATCTAAGGGTTGCCAGTAGTTAGATAACTTATAATGTAACCCCAGAAATAAATAGGTGATATCATTATATCAAATATATGATGTCCACTTTAATTAGAAATTATAAATTTCTAACACAACAATGTTACAATAAGAACTTATATTATAAATCAGGGGTTGCACAAGTATATTTGGTTATCTATAAGGCTTCATAATAACTAGCAATGAACAACAATGTCAAATTAAAGTTTGCTGCACAAGTATAAACTCATTGGGGAACATTTACAATCATTCTCAACTCAAATACTTATACTCGGAAAAGCTAACACATAGCAATAATAAAAATTCTTAGACATCAATTTCACAAAATATTTCATTCGTATAAAATATTGCATACATAACAATAGTAAAAATTTACAATTACAAGGAAAAGCTAACACATGATTTGTAGACATTAGTATCCTAAATATTGCATTCATCTTATTCTAAACATTTTTCATGTCATGCTCCCTCATAACAGTAGTAACAGATCCTAGATTCCTCAAAACAGCGGTAGTGATTTTGGTTGTCTGTTGTGACGATATGTGTGGCTGAAAACATCGATGAATCTATATGTCTGGTGCGACAGTGGTTCTGGGGCAGCGGCGGTGACACTCCGTTTCGCGGCGGCAACGAGAAACAGTGGCGACGACTCTGTTTCGCGGTGGATGGAAGTGCTTGTGTTTAGAGAGAAATGTTTCTTTTCTAAGAGGACATGAGATTAAGAAATGGATGAAGATGAAGGAGATTTAAGAGAGAAAAAATATTGAAGAAATTGAGCTAAAGATACAATGAGATATTTGTGAGTGCATTAGATGGAAATTGCTTAATGAGATAGGTTTGGAGGGTTTGGGGTGAGAAAATAATGATTTTGTTATTTTTTAATTTTAATAAATGTTGATACTAAAATAACCTTGGCCTGTGTCTTCTTTTTAATTGAGCAATAAGGATATTTTTGTCACAATATTAGGATACACATTGCTAACGTGTTCCTTCATAAATTGAGGTGGGATCATGTTAGCAAACCCCATAAAATAATTCATGAAATTAGTGAGGGAACATCTTAGTATAAGCTAACAAAATGTTAATAATTTTCCTAATTCATAACTGACTTTCAATTCAAAATCTATGATTTTCTTTAAATTTGATTACAAATAGAATTTTCTATATTTTAATCACAAAAAATATAGTAACGCCAAAAGATCATGTAGTCAAAAATCAGACAAACACCATATCCAATTAAAATTTAACATCCTTAACTTGTTGTACAATGGCCCAAATTTTTTGGGGGTGTGTTACTTATTTCTTTTTAGTATTCTAATTTATTACTATGAATTAATATCTAAAAATTATAATAAAAATAAAATTATATATGTATATAATATTATGTGATTTCCCTTATTGCACAACATAACACATGCCACTGTGCTAATCTCCTCTGCCCATTGTTGTGGCCATTTTCGCTAGAGAAAAGTGCAAAGCTTGGCAGTGATATACCAACCATCATCATTCAGTAAGGAAGCTAAGATCCTCTTCCACAACCTCAGCTGTAGGACAAGCTTAATGTCTCTGTTGCTATTTTTGTACATGACATTTTTGCCACCATAAAAGTAAGTCCCACGCCATGGTGAACATGGAGAAGCAACTTGATGAAGGTAGCGCCAAGATTTTCATTATTTAGAGATCATCTTTGATTCTGTAATGGTTTTGATTTAATGATATGGAAATAGGGATAAAGAGGTCCAATTTTATTATGGAAATGTAGTGAATCTTTTCAACAAAGTACATCATATAATAATATTTTTGTCTCATTATATCGTGTCAGATGAGAATCCTAACTTTGTTTAGGTTTGGACTGCATTGTTGTGGAGTTCATCAAAGCTTCTTATGAATTGTAAATTTGTAATTGTGTGAAATAATTGGAATTGTTAAAGGTTATATTTCACTAAAATGTGATCAAATACCTTCTCATGACACATTGACGTAGAAGGTTCAATACAGAATTGAGATGACGATTTGTTATTGATTGAGACTGGGATAGAAAATATTACATTCTTACAAATGAATCTAGAGGATGTATGTATATAAAAATATTTTTATATTGACATATATATTATGCTAATGTGTAAAACAATCACACTTAACATAAATTATAGCTCTTAACCCGTCAAGTTTAAGATAGTGTTCTCAAGCATTTTTTTTGTTTTACTGTTTTGCTTATTTCTCTGCCATGTCAATAAAGGTTTTTTAAAAGAAGAAAATGTACATAAGGTAAGATGAAGATAAATGATTAACAAAGATACATATGATGATAATAGGAAATACAATTATACAAAGATAGAACTAAATTCTAAATTAAACTGCATAAGATGAAGCGTGATCTTTTTTGACCACGTGAACTGCATTTTATTTGGTAAGCGTGATAACCGTTTTATTTTATAAAGTGTGGTCTACGTTATCATACTAAATATCCATTTTAATTGAATATATATATTAAGAATGATTAATTTCATTGCAAATAGATCATATAATTAATGTAACAAAAAAAAATAGACCATAGTATTAAGTCTCAATCAACAAGAAAGGAATACTAAAAAGCAAAGGAAGATGAGAGTACCAAAGAGAAGTTGGTATAATGTACTATTAAATTCTAGAAATATTAAAAAGTAAAAGATTTAATTCATGTGAGTGATACTTATTAAAAAAATAATCATAAATCTTGAAATGAATTAATTTTTTGCCTTAAAAAGTAAAAAATATTAGTAGTACCAAAAGAAGAAATATGAGTGTGACATAAGACATTGATACAATGTAATAAGATCATTTCTTATTTTAATGATTCTTTGTCTCCGTATCACAATATTTTTCATGCGGTTGATTCTCTCCAAGTCACTAACATCCAAAACATGACGCTCTTAGTGGAGCTTTTTTCCTGTATGCAATTCTTTTTTTTTGTTTTCTACTGGTATCCTCGCACTGGAGACAATCTTGTCCGAGTCGGGCACATCCACAGGTAAGTGGGGCTAACTCTCCTAACGGACATTTTTTCCATCCACAAAACTCGAACTCGAATTCTTGCTTAAGGAAAATCAAGCATATACCACTTGAACCAACGCCCGTTGGTCTGTATGCAATACTTTATTGAGAAAACAAAATATGACAAATTTTAACGAGCTTTGATATACATTCCAGTAAAACTTGTACCATATTCGTCTATTTTCAATTTCGAACCTTTCCTTCCAAAATTAAATTTAGCTAGCAGGGAAAAAGAATATTGCAGCAAGGGGGGCTATAATTTTGGTAGATAGGCTAAGATTTGGTATCTTTAGATATTCTCTATTCTCAGCTTATCAACAATCAGATATTGATCTTGTTTATTCTAAGCAATTCTGTTTGACCGCTAAAACAATAGATAGCAACAAGATTACTTAAACAAATCCCACTATAAATAAATAAACATGATCAATTTCTCAAATGGCAGTAGTATATAGTATACAATTACTTTCTCATTCAATGGTGGAAAAAAGGACAGCTATATTCTAGTTGACACGTGGCAACAGCTGCACCCATTATAATGGAGACATCTTTTGGGTCCCACACCAACTATTATTATTGTTAAATTGTAATTCATTGCTAATTAGAAGTTAGTTGTAATCCTTCTATAAATAGAAGGTTGTATTTCAAAAAGTAGTTAATGCATTTCTAAAAATAGAATGATTCAGTTTTGATCATTCAAATCATTGCAAGATTTACTCTCTCTCTATTCTAATTCATTCTTCCAATAACTCTCACTCATAAACTCAAATTCTTCATCTCTCTATACACGTTTTCTGTTCTATTCTTCATATACCTTCCTTTTCTGTTTTCTGCAACAAAAACCAGAGGCAAGGTTAGCTTCTGGATTTTCAACTTCAACAGTGGTATCAAGAGCTATACGGTCAGGGTCTGTGGTAGTGCCAAGGTGGGTGCAAGAAGCTATAAGAAGTGAAGCTCACAGATTGAAAGCGAAGCTACAAAACAGTAGGGAATTCTGAGGTTTAGCTAGAAGAATGGCAACATCAAATGGGTTTGCAATGAATCTTCCAATTCTTGATGGGAAGAATTATGACCATTGGAGCATTCAAATGAAGGCAATTTTTGGATTTCAAGAATGCCTTGATGTGGTGAAAGCTGGTATGCCAATGGTTGATGAGAACTCAGTGGAGTATAGGGAAGCAAACAAGAGAGATTGCAAGGCAATCTTCTTGATCCACCAATGTGTGGATAGAGCCAATTTTGAAAAGATTTCTGCAGCATCCTGTTCAAAAGAGGCATGGGAGATTTTGGAGAAGAATTACACTGGTGGAAAGAGAGTTAAGAAGGTGAGATTACTAACACTCAAAAGACAGTTTGAGCTAATGCAAATGGATGAACAAGAATCCATAGCTGAGTATCTCAACAGGTTAAGAGGATTGATCAATCAGACGAAGGGGTGTGGAGAGTCACTGAGGGAGCAGCATGCAATGGAGAAAATTCTCAGAACTCTTCATCCTAAGTTTGGTCACATAGTAGCAGCAATAGAGGAAGCAAAGGATCTAGACAATCTAACAATTGATGAACTGCAAGGGTCCTTAGAAGTGCATGAGCAAAGATTCATGGAGAGGCAGATCTACAGACAAGCAGATCATGCTCTGAGTGCACAATTCAAGAAGAAAGGAGGTCTTGGACAAAATGATAGATTCAGAAGAGACAAGGCAAAGTGGCAAGGTGGTAGGAGATTTGAAACTGACAATTCGAAACTTGGACAAAATTCACAACAGAAAACTAACTATAGCAACCAGGGTAATGTTGGTGAAGTCAGTAGAGCCAAGAAAGGGAGTAATCAAGTGGTTGGAATGTGCAAGAAGGACAAAAGCAAAATTCAGTGCTTCAACTGCAGGAATTGGGGACATTTTGCTTCAGAATGTAAGGAGAGAAGAGTCTTCACTGCTAAAGAAGCAGAAGCAAAGCTAGCTAAAGATGAGGAATTAGATGAAGAAGTGTTATTGATGGCCAGAAGCATTGA
>NC_032025.1:5878397-5880293 GCF_001865875.1 Lupinus angustifolius
TTGAAACCAGAATCAAGTTTGCTGATGATAGCATCATCAAGGCAGAAGGAATTGGCAAAGTAATGATCAAGAAGAAGGATGGATCAATTTCATACATCTCAAGTGTGCTATATGTGCCAAGAATGAAGAGCAATCTTCTAAGTCTTGGACAATTGCTTGAGAAAGGGTACAAGATGAGATTAGAAGAAAGGATGCTCAAAGTGTTCAACAAAAAGGGAGTGTTAGTCTTGAAAGCTCCTCTAGCACAAAACAAGACCTTTAAGATTGGCATTCAGCTTGGAGATCAAAAATGTCTAGGATCCATAACAGATGAGAAGTGGATTTGGCACCAAAGATTTGGACATCTTAACTTCAAAAGTCTTGAAGTACTAAGCCAAGGTGGAATGGTCCAAGGATTACCTACTTTCAGAGCCTCAGATGATGTATGTGATGATTGCATTGCAAGCAAACAAACCAGAAACAGATTATGTTCACAAATTCCAACTAAAACCACTCAACCACTTGAGGTGGTCTACACTGATGAATGTGGCCCTATGGAAACAGATTCACTTGGAGGAAGCAGATATTTTGTGACTTTCAAGGATGACTTCACAAGAAAGCTTTGGATTTATGCAATAGAAAAGAAAAGTGATGTGTTTGCTAAGTTCAAAAGCTTCAAAGCAGCAACAGAAAAGCAGTGTGGAAAGAGTTTAAAACTGATAAGGAGTGATGGTGGAGGAGAGTATATCTCTCATGAGTTTGAAAAACATTGTGAAGCTGAATGCATAACTCATGAGATAACTGCTCCATACACTCCTCAACAGAACGGAGCAGCTGAGAGGGTGAATAGAACTGTGTTGAACATGGCAAGAAGTATGCTCAAGACAAAGCAACTACCAAAGAAGTTTTGGGCAGAAGCAGTAGCAACAACAGCCTACATATTGAATAGATGTCCTACTAAGAGGTTGGAGAAAAAGACTCCAGAAGAAGCTTGGACAGGAGTCAAGCCAAATGTCAGTCACTTCAAAGTGTTTGGATCTGTATGCTTTAAACATATACCAGATAGTAGGAGGAAGAAGTTGGATGACAAAGGTGAGAAACTGATTTTTCTGGGTTATCACTCAACAGGGGCCTACAAATTGTATAGTCCTAAGACCAACATAGTGTCATACAGCAGGGATCTGAGGTTTATAGAGAGTGAAGCCTGGAATTGGGAAGAGAACAATGCAGTATCAATCAAACCAGCCAAGTTGATGATTGACAACTCAGAACCAGAAATAGAAACTCAAGCAAACAATGAGGAGCAGCCTGATGTAGTTGATAGACCTTAGAGATCAAGGAATCTACCAACAAGGTTCAGAGACTATGAAGTCTTTGGTGATTCTGAAATCAATCATGAAGGAGATTTTGTGCACATGGCACTGTTGGCTGAGATGGAACCTGTCTCATTTGATCAAGCAATGAAAGAACAATGCTGGATTGAAGCAATGAAGGAAGAAATTCATTCCATTGAAAAAAATGACACATGGGAGCTTACATCATTGCCAAAGGACAAGAAGCCTATCCTAGTAAAATGGGTGTACAAACTGAAATTGAAGCCTGATGGAACTGTTTCTAAGCACAAGGCAAGACTTGTTGCAAAAGGGTTCTTGCAGAAACAAGGTTTGGATTTTGAAGAAGTCTTTGCACCAGTGGCCAGAATAGAAACCATAAGGCTTGTCATAGCTATTGCAAGTTCAAGAGGGTGGTTAATTTGCCAAATGGATGTGAAATCTGCCTTCTTAAATGGTCCAATAGACAAGGAAGTATATGTGGTACAACCTCCTGGTTTCATAGTTCCAGATCAAGAACACAAAGTCTATAGATTGCACAAAGCTTTGTATGGGTTGAAACAAGCACCCAGGGCTTGGAACAAAA
>NC_032025.1:5880393-5888266 GCF_001865875.1 Lupinus angustifolius
ATGGCAGAGTGTAATTCAGTCTCAACACCAATTGAAACTGGCCATTCTCTATGCAACTTAAACACTGAAAATTCAGAAGATGGTGTAGTAGACTCAACTCTATTCAGACAAATGATAGGGTCTCTAAGGTATGTTTGCAACACAAGACCTGATCTAGCCTATGCAGTGGGATTAGTGAGCAGGTATATGGAAAATCCTAAGCTTTCTCACCTAGCAGCAGTGAAGAGAATACTGAGGTATCTCAAAGGAAGCATGAACTATGGCATAATGTTTCCAGCACTCAGAAAAACTGAACAGAGCAGAAAGATGAACATTATTCGTGGATACACTGATTCTGATTGGTGTGGTGATAAAGATGATAGAAAAAGCACAAGTGGCTACTTATTCAAGCTTGGTGAAGCACCTATAAGTTGGTGCTCAAAGAAACAGAAAGTGGTTGCACTCTCTTCCTGTGAAGCTGAATATATATCAGCATGTTTTGGTGGACAACAAGCTTTGTGGTTGAAGGCACTACTCATGGAATTGGGATTGCAGAATGATGAGCCAATGGTGATATTTGTTGACAACAAATCAGCAATAAACTTGGCAAAGAATCCAGTAGCTCAAGGAAGAAGCAAACATATAGAGACCAAATACCATTTCATAAGAGATCAACTGGAGAAGAACAAATTAAGCTTGGTTTTTAGCAAATCAAGTGAGCAACTAGCTGACATATTAACAAAGCCTTTGAAGAGGAGTGATTTCGAAAGGCAAAGGAATCAATTAGGTGTTGTTAGTATAGATAGCATGAATTAAGGGGGTGTGTTAAATTGTAATTCATTGCTAATTAGAAGTTAGTTGTAATCCTTCTATAAATAGAAGGTTGTATTTCAAAAAGTAGTTAATGCATTTCTAAAAATAGAATGATTCAGTTTTGATCATTCAAATCATTGCAAGATTTACTCTCTCTCTATTCTAATTCATTCTTCCAATAACTCTCACTCATAAACTCAAATTCTTCATCTCTCTATACACGTTTTCTGTTCTATTCTTCATATACCTTCCTTTTCTGTTTTCTGCAACAAAAACCAGAGGCAAGGTTAGCTTCTGGATTTTCAACTTCAACAATTATTACCCGACAACCTATGAAATTCATGTATCTGTCCACACTCAAGATTTCACGTTAATCAACGTCTGTTGTCCTAAATTCTATCTAAATTCTGTCCTAAACCAATCATTTTACATTAGTTAAAAAAATTAAATATTTATAATTTTATCAATTTTGCTTCATTATGATTAATTAGGGATATGATTGGATACGACAGACCCCATATCAACAACTACAAAAGAATAGAAGTTATCTTATCCACCACTTTCTTTTTCTGTTATATGTTTTTTCTGTCATCACTTTCCTTCCTAAAACCCCATAAAGCAGAACCCACCAAGTGCCTTAAAAAACCGAACTTTTCATTTGGTTATAGCGAAAAGGAAGGAACTTTGGTGCTAAGAACTAATGGGGGATTTGGTGAAGCAAGAAAGGGTGGTGGAGGAAGAGAAGGAAAAGTTGTTAGAGGGAATGGTGGCTTTGGATTTTGACATGCTATGTTCCACTGTGGCATCTAGAGCTGCACAAGGGAAATGGGGAAAGCTTGGAAATGAAGAAGAAGGAGAATTAGAAGGTGTTGAGTTTGGTGGAGGAGTGTTGAGGATGTGGGAGGGTGAACTTTTTGATTGTTTTGATGATCATCAAATTGCTATTGAATCCACTTGGTATGTTATTCATCTTCAACGTCCTTCTTTTTCTTTTTGAATATTGTTCATGGTTCATTGTGAGGCATTTTCTGTTGTTTTGGTGGTTGTTAAGGCAAGTTTAGCTAATTTAAAAAGGGTGGGAGGGAGAATTTTTTTCCCTAGATATGCTTTGCATATCAAAATTAGCACTAACATTCTTATCTTCAAAATTGGTGTGTCAATAACTAGTAATCAAATCAACATATAATATATATTTAGTGATCGGATATGTTTCTTTTGATGTGTATCATATATGCTGCTAATCAATGCTATGTCTAAATCTTGATGTGTATGAATATCTTTGTTCATTTTCATATGTATAAGTTATTGAAAAAAAGTTGTTAGAAATAAATGTACAAATAATAATAATAGAGAAATTATTGTGTATAACATTTTAGTTAGGAGAGTTGAAGGTATAACATGTTAAATATGATATATTTGTGTCTGAACATAATAGCTTATTTGGTGCTGCAGTTGTCCTTGCTACCGATTTGGGAAGAATATGAAGAGAGCTGGTTTTGGTTCTAGCTACATTCAGGTATATACTTAAATTGATTGGAAATTCAAAGGGTGTTTGTCATAGTAAAAATTAGAAAATTAGTCTCACGTTATCTAATATTAGAATAGAGTAGAATAACTAATATTATATATTAGATTTAAGTTTTTGTTATAATGTGCACTGAATATCTAATCTCAGACTTTTAAGAAAATGATTCAAAGTTAGAACAGATGATTTTCTATATCATATTTTCAAATTGGTAATATGGCTTCTGAAATTTGAATTTCCATGTCCTATTTTGCAGGGAGCAGTTTATTTTCTTCTTGCAATTGGTGCCTTTCTTAACTTTGCTGCCTTTGTTGTCACGAGACGACACTGTTTTCTATACTTGGCAGTAGCATTCGTAGTTTCTGTTGGAACATATTTAGGATTCTTGAGGACACGGATAAGAAAGAAGTTCAACATCAAGGTATAAACTAATCACATTTTCGGATAAAGACAAACATTCCAAATTTTTTATTAATATTCCTTATTAACCAATTAAAGTTTTAGTTTTTAAATTTATTAAATTATGGTTGATTAACTATAGTTATGATTAAATGATAATGGGTAATAATAGAGAGCCTATCATAAGTTGGGTGGGGAGTCAGATTGGGATGCATGATCTGTTTGTTTCTAGATAATAACAGGTTGGTGGCTGCTAACTTGTTAACTTGCATATAAAATAATTAAATATATATTAAAAAATATTTCATTGTTCCATGGCATACTAAACACTAAATATGATAATTAAGTTATGAATTTTTCTTACATAATAAATTGATCTTTTAATTAAATTCTCTTTATGTATTTAATTTCTAACAATTGATATTTTTTATTGAGAGTTGTGTTACGAAAACATTTATTTATATACTACATTTAGGTATATTTTTGAATATTGATAAGCGAGTAAAGTCGTTAAAAAATGGCTGTCATTGAATCAATGTTGATAGAGTCAAATAAACTCAATATTGATAGAGTAAAAAAAATGGCTACCATTGGGTAGTTTAATAAAATAAATATATATTCAACTCATAAGATTTTTCCCTTAATACATTAATCTTTTGGATCGGACTTTCCTTATGCTTTAGTTGTAACATTTTTTTGTATGTATGGTATTTTACAACCTCTGCAGTGTATTCCCAATCATAAAATTGTTGTATCAACATCTCTAAAATGCATCAACATATGGTACACTTCAATGGAGTTTTTTTAGAATGATTTTCTCTGCTCTTATAGTAGCAGAAGGAAATCACAAACATCATTAGTCAATAGAATGTTTGAAAAATATAACCAATGAAGATACATGTTACCTCCATCTTCTATGCTGTCATCAGAAAGAGTTTAATATATATATATATATATAAATATATTTTTTCCATATAGATAGTTTTCGTCTTATGATTTCCAAATGGACAGACAATTATACGTTTTGTTATTTATTTATTTGCTTTTATTTGTTTCCTAATATAATTGACTAACTAATGCATGCACTATTCATTGGTTCCTATTCCAGGGTAGTGATAATTCTTTGGATGATTGCCTTTACCATTTTGCTTGTCCATGTTGTACACTATGCCAGGTAATTTTACAAATTCTATCATTTCTCAATTTGGTCATAGTTATTTATTTTATTATTTTAGTTTCAAAACGGTTAATAATGGAATGTCTTTAGAATTAGATATGGAAAAAATTATCTACTAACGGAATAAAATTTTTATATATTGTCTAACCATACATATATATTACACTTGTAACCAAAGTGTTCTCAATTTTAATATTGAATGTTGGTATATGTTGCAATATGATGTAGGAGTCTAGAACATTGGAAATGAACAATGTTCAAGATGGAAATTGGCATGGTCGGGGTGACACTATATGCATTGGTAGCTTTGGTGAAAAAAGTAAAGCACTCTTCGGATTAGATCCTCCTCCTATTGTCTCAATCAAGTCTAGTGATGAAAGTTACATGGAAAAGAACACAAATTTCAGCAATCAATCTTGATTTCAAGGCAGGTGAGAATATTTGAAACAATGGTTCTTCATCTGGATTCAATTCTCATATGGCTTCACCACATATTTAAGTTGAATTTCTTGCCCAAGAGGAGAAATGAGGCTATGATGTCATCATACATTGGCAATTCATAGTTAGGACTAAGGGGTGGGAGATATTGGGGAATAATTAATTGGTGAAGACAATGTTCTGTTTCAAATTATTGGGGAGTTAATTTGCTCATGTAAATAATTGTCTATCATTCTCAACAAATGGGATCTAATTTTACCAACCCCTTTAATATACTTTGATTATTGTACTTGTGTATTTAGAACTCTAAATTTCCGTTAGTCTCGCATTAACTAAAAAATTTAAAAATAAAAATCATTTTGCTTTCATTGAGAGTTGAACTCAAGACCTCCCGCTTACTAAACGGGTGCTCTAACCAACTGAGCTATGAAAGCTATTTGAATAGACTTGTGGAACGTATCTATGTGTAAAATGCACATGTCAAAAACACGAGAGAAATCAATCTGATATTGTAATTCATGAATGAAAGTGTTGTTTGTATTTAATCTCTTATAATAAGTCATGATGAAAGTGGCTTTAGAACTAATAAAATTGGCTATTTCGTGTGTTCTTATTTTATATAGCTTCATCACAAATTTCCAATATGATTTTAGTCTAGCAGTGGGAATAGAAATCGTCTGTCTTAGATGATATTTTATTTTCTGTCACAAACCAATTAAAATATTAATTTTTGTTTTAAAATTTTTCTTCTATTTATGTGACAATATATAATTAGTCTAGAATAGAGAATGAGATTTCATTAGATACATGTGATTACTTATTGCAACAATGGAACCATGTTAAGTAGATTTGTGGAAACATGTTAAGTAGATTTGTGGCAAATGCCCTTCCCCAAAAATATATTTTTTAACATATATATATTATTTATATGATACGTCTGCTCCCTTTTTTAATTTATATATTTTTCTCTCTTACATTTAAAGTTCAATAAATGTTTATGATACAATTGTTTTATATTTATCTGCATTTATCACATCTTCCCTTTTTTAATTCAGTATTAGTAACATTGAATTATGATATGATAATAGTAACAAATAATTATAAAGGCAGTTAAACGTAAATAAGATTTACGAGTAATTTTTCTCTTATTGAAAGGGAGATGCTAGAAGTTTTATTCTTGAGGCAAATAAAGAATGATAACATTGCAACCTCGGTTCCACAAAAGTTCTCTCTCTGCAGAAATTGAGCCTCTCAAGAACATGAAATGCAAATGTCATTTTTTTCTCCAATTCTTTCTTAACTTCAATTTCTTATATATGTATGTCTTATGTGAATGAGGTTCTCCTATTTTTCTACTTCATTACTTAAATTTTTTCCATTTATCACTTAGTACATCGTATTGAGCATCATAATAAGACAGCTAACTATATATTAGCCACAATTCAAGGTTTTAATTCAGCAACAAATTTAATGGAAGTGTTATTAACTTAGGTCTCAAGGTTTTAATTCAAGGTATAATTAAGACTGCATCATTGTGGTTTCCATAGTGTTTGCAATAATATTGTGCTTACATAATTTTAATCACCATTACAAGCATTATTTAAAAGCTTGTTTAGGTGTGATGTAAATATGAAATGCTAGCACTTATAATATAATCAACTGGATCCATTTGAACACAGCAACTTGGTTTATAAACAATGAAGAGAAATAAATGAAAATAAATAATTTACTTGAGACAGTTTTTTGGTATGGTAACTGTACTAAGAGTAGAAGGAAGATGAACTTAATAAAAGTGCTAAGCTAAATTTAGAACACTATCCCTTTCAAGCATAAAAGGAGGCAATATATAACTCAACTGCTTTCCAAAAAAACTTTTAAAAGTTCAGATAGTATATAAATTGTAGTTTATAAAGTAAACAAATAAAACAGTTAGAAAGAGTGTTGTTGTCCTATAAGTTGTGCTGCTCCATGTACTATTAGTCTATGATTGACTGAAAAATATATTTAAGTTAAAAAATTAATAATTAATAATTTTTTTATCAATCATAACTAATAATAGATATAGTAACATAATTTGTGAGACAGAGCAAATGTGTATCCAATTTTAAACCATAACTGCAATGCAAATACTAGAGTCATATTTGCTTCAACCTATACTACCAAATAGCATGTATTAAGAAAACACTAACAATTTATCCATTTTTTACATAGTAAATACATTATCCACAATTTATTTTTGATCATTATTGACTCTTAAATAAAACTCTTAAATAAAAGTGATTCAAATGAATTGTGAATAATGTGATGACTATATAAATCTTAAAGTTATAAGTGAATGAATATTGCACCCTCATGTATTAATTCATCCTCAAATTGTAGATTGAAAATTATAACAATTGAAAAACAAAGTAACAAACAACTCAAATAGATAGGCGTTCATATTTCATTATGAAATATCCCATTTTTCATCAAATTCATGCAATAAACAAAGTTAGCAACCGTTTATGCATTCAATTAAGAGCCAGATACTTCACAACAATGTAGACAAAAGAAAAATTGGGCTTCATCAAACAGAAGTTAATGATTTTCCAGCCCAAGTAAATTACACTTTGTGCTCTAATTACACCACTAAACCACGGAATAATCAGCTAATATCTACCCTAGGGTAGCAATCTTTTCGCATGCACTTCACATTTCTAAACTCCCACTACTCAAAGCTAAAAGAAAAGTTAAAAGGAAGACAAAAATCCGATAAAAAGATAATCCCAAAGATTCTGTAACATAATTTAACATAAAAATGTTATTCTCTATTTGAAAATGAAGATTGGTTTCTTCTAACTTTTTAGATAGATTAAATACAAACTCTCTCGACAATCAAACCTTATCGGCCAGACCAATTATGTTGGACGAGGTTGGTTTTGGAGGTGAAATGTATGTCTAAAATAAAAAATAAAACACAAAAAATGGAAGTTAATGTTAAAGATGATTCATTCTTAGATAGTTTTTTGTAATGTTAATTAGGATTAATTTTACTTTAAATGGTAGTTTGGGTGTGAACACCCATTTTTGTCCGGCACAAAAAAAGCTCAAAACTTTTTTAAATAAAAAAAAAATAGAATTCCAAAAATAGTTTGCTAAAAGTAATAAAACTAAACCAATTGTTAAGGTTCCTAAATCTAAGCGATTAGGTTAACTAGAATAAAAAATTCAAAAAAAAAAAGTCAAATCAGTTATAACAAGGTTTCTAAATCTAAATGATTAGGTTAACCAAAATTCAAATAAAAATAATTGAATACTCAAAAAATAATTTTTCAAAGTTATTCTAAAAAATATAATAATAGTTAATAAATGATGAATGAATTAAAGATTTGCTTTCATCAATGTTTGATTATCAAATAAGTTAAGGATTTGAAATCATGTAAACTTGATCAAATCATATCAATTTGTTTAGGTTGCATGAATCACCTTAACAAGAGTTAAATCTTTAAAGATTTGACAAAAAAATAAATTAAATCAAATATTGAATTATGAAAATACAAATT
>NC_032025.1:5888366-5888798 GCF_001865875.1 Lupinus angustifolius
TGATTTGTAATAAGGTTAGTGATCCTTCAAATATTTCATAACAAAAACATATTCAAAAACAATAATTTTGAGATTGTGTATTTAGTATCTCTTATGATATTTATAAGATTTAGAATCATCAATTTTACCTTATTCAATAATCTTAAGTGTTAGGTATCAGTGGCTAAAATACACCTAGAAGGGGGGTTGAATAGGTGTAGCGGTCAGAGTATCCGCTTTTCGAAAACAACAAATAATGCTGAAATAACCCCAGATTAATCGATTAACAGACACAGAATAATCGATTAACGCAATCAACTTAATCGAGTAAAATAGCTCAGATTACACAAACTGATTCGGTTTCTTGCACGACAATCAACCGAGATTGAAACAAATATATAGAGGTAACAGATATATCAGAGTTACAACAGTATAGTATAGAAACAAAATATT
>NC_032025.1:5888898-5889486 GCF_001865875.1 Lupinus angustifolius
AAAACACAAAGTGAGAAAGCTTTCCAAAGTGCTCCTCTTGACATGCGCACTTTCAATCTCCCCTTTTTGATGATGACAAACACTACACCTATTGTTTGATGAATTAGCTTGAAGATTGTATTGACACTTATTGATATGATGCGCTAATATTTCGGAAGCAGTTATTACGATCAACCTGCACAATCAAACAACAACAAAACAACCTTTTGGTATCACCAATTGTTTGATGAATTAGCTTAAAGATTGTATTGGCACTGATTGATATGATGCGCTAATATTTCGGAAGCAGTTATTACGATCAACCTGCACAATCAAACAACAACAAAACAACCTTTCTCCCCCTTTTGACATTATCAAAAAGATAACCCAGGTCAAAGTAGGTAGAGATATGTAGTTAAACATAAAACGAAGTTAATGAATCAATTTGGGATTTAACTATTAACTTGTTTTATTTTCGTTGGCTTGAAAAAATGCGTTTGTTTAGACAATAAAATAACTAAGAGGTAGAGAGAATGACATACAAGATTTACCATATCAACTAGCAGTAAGCATAATAAGCAATATAGTGCAATAACTAGCTTAATTTAT
>NC_032025.1:5889586-5890851 GCF_001865875.1 Lupinus angustifolius
ACAAAAATAAGAACATAGCATAAAGAGTAAAAATATCCAGCAACCATACAATCCATAAAATGTCAAACAGAGACAGAAAAATTCACAAATAAGTCTTGAAACAGTAACAACAACTGAGTCCATAAAGTGCAATAAAGAAGAAATAAACCTAAGGGTAAGATATCCTAGGTCTAAAGACTTCTAAACTATGGTTGAGGTGGGGGAAGATGAATCTCATCATTAGGAATAGCAACATTCTGGTCACCCCTGATCTGCATAGACAACTTCTGAAATTCAGAACAAAACAATGCGTTCTGAGCTTCAGTTGTAGAGCGAATGAAGGCATTCTGAGCTTTGGCTGTTGATTGAATCAGATTCCTCACAAACTGATATTGGTTGTCTAAATAAGCAGTTTGATGCTCTTCATACTGTTCCATACCTGCAAAGTACGAGTCCTTCAAACCTTGAAAGTGAAGATCCATGCGGTTGTTGAGCCTTTGTTCCATAGCCTCCATTTGAGCCATACCAAAAACAGAATCCTGTGATGCTGTCCTAGAGGGCTCCCCCGGATTAGTAGCATTCTGATCACCCATGCCACCCTGATCATCATCACTGGACAGCTCCAGATCAATAGTAGTGTAGTCCTCCTGGTATTGCCAAGTAGTGTCGAACTTGTCTATACCCATTTTGTGAATCAAACTCTCACCAACCAGATGATCCTTATCAGTGTACTCTACAATAATGGTGTCAGAAACATCAATATGCAAATAATCCACAATCCGTGAAATAAAGATACTGTAGGGAAGCAGCTTTGACTGAGACAGAGAAACACTGTTCAAAATCTTCAATATTTCCTCAGGCCAGTTAATCATCACATTACTCTTAACAGCGTACATGAAACGCAAATCATTCACAGTAGGCTGTGCGTGATTTGTGTTCCTCTACACCATAATATAAGCAATGATATAATGCAGCAGCCCGTTCTCAATAGATAATGACCCAGCCTTGGTTAGTTGACCCTGAATATACAAATGAGGTCCTCTAAGAAATGACTTATACACCTCAGTAGGATAAAAAATTATCCTTAACCCATGAGCAGTCTCCTATTCCATAACCCGAATATGATAACCCACCAACATTCATAAACAGTTCATCACTAATCTCAAACAGTTTACCAGAAATCATAGACCAGTATTTACCATCCTTATATCTGAAATTTGCATAAAATTCCCTAACTAGAGCAGGGTAAACTTGTCCCTTTAATTCCATAAATTTAACGGCTCCCT
>NC_032025.1:5890951-5891375 GCF_001865875.1 Lupinus angustifolius
ATTTTGTTCCGCCATCCAGGTTAGATTGACATACCTTACGTAAGTGGGTTTGCGTCCTTGGAACTTTGCCAAACAGGTCTCTTGCAGAATGAGCGAGTAAAATGGGACACCATGGTCCCGAGTGGAGGATGAGCCAGCTTCCGGTCTTCTTCCACGATTGGCAGGAGTTTCGAACCTTTTTGGGCGACCTTGCTCCATTTTTATGCAAAAACCGAATTGATGTAGGACCAAGCAGAGAAGGAGTGTGGCAAACCTAACCTGGGGTTTTGATTTGGGGAAAATGGGAATGTAGTGGAATATGGATGAAATTGGAGATTTCTAGGGGGTTTGAGAGGGTTAGGGGTGAGTTTTATCTAGCTTAATACACTTGGGTCAGTTGTGTTACAATTTCAGAGACTCAAAAGCAAGAAGAGATGGAGAAAAA
>NC_032025.1:5891475-5891922 GCF_001865875.1 Lupinus angustifolius
TATAAGTTATCATGAGATATCATTTTGCATTTCAACAAATTTCATTTAAATCAAGAGACTAATAAACATATAAAGGCAAGACATAAACCAAACATCTAGAAAATTTTAATCAAGATATTGTTCATCAAGATTCCAAGTTCTCTCCTTAGAACATAGAAAGTATCCCGTGGAAGGGGCTTGGTGAAAATATCTGCTAATTGTTTAGAAGTTTCAACAAATTCAAGCACGCAGTCACCTTTTTGTACATGATCACGTAAGAAATGATGTCTAATTTCTATATGCTTGGTTCTAGAATGCAAGACGGGATTTTTGGATAGGTTTATGGCTCTTGTATTATCGCATTTAATGGGGATCTTTTCTAGTTTAAGACCAAAGTCCTTAAGTTGCTGCTTCATCCAAAGGATTTGAGCGCAACACACACTGGCGGCAATATATTCCGCTTCGGCG
>NC_032025.1:5892022-5892699 GCF_001865875.1 Lupinus angustifolius
CATCCAAATTAACCATGTAAATATTATTTATACGATGACCAACAAATTTAACATTATTAGATAAAATGTCACGAATAATACAACAATCAGAATCGAAAGATACATGATTACCTTTATCACAGAGTTTGCTTATGCTCAAGAGATCATGTTCTAATCCTTCAACATAAAGAACATTTTCAATAAGAGTTTGAGATGAGTTACTAACTGTTCCGGTGCCAAGAATATTTCCCTTGTTGTTGTCTCTGTACGTTACGTGTCCTTTACCTTTAAGTGAAAGATCCAGGAAGTTTGATCTGTCACCTGTCATATGTCTCGAACACCCACTGTCTAGGTACCATTTCTGCCCTTGTGTTCGAAGACATACCTGCAAAAAGATCACTTGCTTTTCTCAGGTACCCAATTGATATTGGGTCATTTTCTGTTAGTAATCGGGGAGTCATCTCCCTTCTTTATCCACATATCAACGCCACTAGGTATACCATACTTTCTGATGTAACATAAATATGAGGTGTGACCATATGTATTGCATTAAAAACATGTAGGTGTGTGCTTGTGATATTTATTTTTAGGACGAGCTACAGGTTTTCTATATGCTCTTTTGTTCCTAGTTGGGCGAGTATAACCTAGTCCTGTATGATCACCAACGTTTCTTGTTTGACTTAGCATAGTGTCTAATT
>NC_032025.1:5892799-5928714 GCF_001865875.1 Lupinus angustifolius
TTCTAATCTCACAAATGCAATGTCATATAGATGCAACAATTAACACGAAATATGCTCTAACTCTCTTAAAATCTAACATGCAAGTTATGGCTTAAGTTCTGAAAATGCAGTTTATAAAGAATCACTTGTGCAGCCCAGTTAATCCATTAAAGCCTTGGTTAATCGATTAACGTGTTACAAAATTGTAACTGATTCTGTTTTCCAAGTTTTCTGGTACAACAGCTTTTCAAAAACTTATGTTAATCGATTAAAACACACCTTAATCGATTAACTGCATATTTCCAAGTGTATTTTCAAATTGCAAAACTCAAATATGTTATACACTTAATTTATACATGTTCAACACTAAGTTTATGCCTAGGATGCACAGATTACATGTATTTATGTGGTGCTTCAACATATTATAAATGACATATCTCAAAACTAAAATGATTTAAAGTTTTATGCATATGAGACATGTATTGAGTTTACCTAAGCCTTAGACTCAACCTAAACTAATTACTAGTCTAAGTCTAATACCAATCTTGAGACTTAAGCATGTTGATTTGTTGATGATCTTCAAGCTCTTATAAACATAAGTTGTCCTCATCAAAACCAAAATACATAGTGAGAGAGCTTTCCAAAGGGCTCCTCTTGACATGCGAACATTCATTAAGTTGATGCAATCACTAAAAAAATGGGATTTCGACTAATTTTACTTTTTTGAGAGCCAAATATTTATTTTTTACTCGCTGGGGTATTACAATAATTATTATTAATTACTACAGAGTATATTTTCAGTGTCATAGAACTCAAATAATACTCAATTTAGTTTTTTGATTTTTAAACAATTTTAAAGTCGAATTCTTTGTATGAATGATGTGTTGAAATTCATTACAAAATAAAATCCACATAACTCCTTATTTCCTAAAATAAAACAAGGAAAAACTGCACCGAAATAAACTAGATTATATTCAATAATATAGGAGGATTCCTCACCTATTTCAAATTAGGATAAAATATTTCATCATTGATTTCAAGATACATGTGTGACACTATAAATAGTGCACATTCCCTAGTGAAAAAAAAGGAGAGGGATTCCACACAAAAGAAAGGCTTTCTCAAGAAAAACTCTTTCTCACAAAAAAACCTCTCAAAAAGAGCCATCATTCCCTCAAAATCAACATCTCTTAAAAAAGGAACCTCTCTAAAAAAGAGACCCCTGAAAAATAGCAAAAAACCTAAGAGTTTTATCACCTCAAACAAAAAATTCACAACACCCAACCATTTCCCATCACACAAAACATAATAGAAAACAACCTCGAATACCATTCCTACTACCCACAAAACCTTACACAAAAGAGCGAGAAAAAACAAAACACCTAGTATGAGCATTATATTAGAATCATTACCACCCTAGGAGCCATGATCTGGAGTATCTCTCCTCCGCTCTATGACATCACATCCTTACATGGAAGCATATGTAGAATTTTGGATTGTGCGGTTTAATCTCATACATTTCAAGCGTCCATTCAATTCATGTTAACAGGTTAGAAATCAACTCATAAAATTAATAATGTAAAGGACAGTCGCTCTGGGGGCTTCTTTCTCTCAACTCATCCTTCGGAAGGTCGCACTACGCCACTTATTTCCTTAATTAAAAAACTCAACCAACAAAACATTTTTCTACTAAAGAACTATGTAGCCTTGATTCCCCAACTAAAAGAGGGATACGTAGGACCAAAGTCAATCTTGTCAGACACAATAATAAAAATAAATAAATTTGTTCCTTTTAATAATTAATTAATTAACCAGATAATTTAATAAAAAATAATAATAATAAAAAAGTCATATATTTTAGTGAGGGGTACCACCTAAGGTAGACGGGTAGGGTGTTAATATCTTCTTTACCTTGTAACTGACTCCCGAACCTGGATATCAAAAATCCAAAAGCCCAAGGTAATTGAGCTTAAAATATTTTCTACATTTTTAACTATAAAATGTAGTGGCGACTCTAACAAAGTCATGCAGACGAAAATCGGGATGCGACAGCTGGCGACTCTGCTAGGGAATTTTTTGAGAGAGTTCGGCCAATAATCAATAAAATGTGTGATTGTTTGTTTATTATTATTATTATTGTTATTAATATTATTTGGTTAATTAGTTAATTTCCAACAACACGAGAATTTAATGCTTAATTATTAATTGTATGTTATAAATATGAATTGCATGTTTAATTATTAATTGTATGTTCTAAACATGAATTACATGCTTAATTTTAATAATTATATGTTGTATGTATGAATTATATGTTATAAATATTAAGTGCATGTTTTATGTATGTATTATTTTTGTTATTGGGTGATATATCATGTATACATTTTAGGCACACACATATGCCCTACACCCAGGTATTAGTGATACATTTTTTCATAGAAGGGACATTAGCCTCACTGGTCGCGGTCTTTGCCGCTTCTAAGTGTTGGTGATGTGAACCACACATATTGTTACTTCTTTTTATGAGTTAGTCATTTGAGCTGGTCTCCTGTTTCTAACATCATAATATTTGGGTTTCTCTATTGGATAGAGTAGCAATATGGACACCTTATAAGAGTCTATAACTTGCCAATGATGTTCATTATATGTTAGAACCCTATCCTAGGATGTTGTACTTATTGTGAATCTTGTGATTTGTATCATGTTTGTATTATAGCATATTGTTTGGAATTTTGTCATGTAAAATAAAAATCATGTAAAATATCGCACCCTTGATGAGAATTCTTATTCCCTAACAAGGAGATTATTAAAAAAAAAATATGACAATTTATTTTGGCTCTAAGCTAGCCTGAACGATGAAAATAAAAGAGATATAATTTAATATATATATATATATATATATATATATATATATATATATATGTTCAAATCGTAATGATGGCTAAACTACCCATAGGATAGGGTCCATTACTCTAAGGGGCATGCATTTTGTATTTTTAGACATTTCATTCATCATGCATTAATAAAAAAATACATCATTCAAATAATTTATCCGTAGATGCATAAACATAAAAAATACATATTCAAACATTCACTCCATTATCCTTTCATTTATGCATTCAAAAAATAAAAATATTTATTGATTGACTTATGGATTCAAAAATAAAAATCTCCATTGATTGACTTATGCATTCAAAAAGAATTTTTTTATTGATCGACTTATACGTACATTCATACATACATAGATATATGAAAATTCATCATCCACTACTTATGCATGCATTTATCATAAGTACATACAATGAAAAAATATATCATTAAAAAAATCATTTCATTCATGCATACGCTAACTCAAAAAAAACTATCATTCAAAATAATTCATTCATGCATGCATATAAGGAAAATGCATTACTCATACATTCTTTTAATTAGCTATTCATACATGCATTTAAAAAAGACAAAAGAAAAGAATACATCATTCATACATTCTCTTATTTATTTATATATTCATCCATTCATTCATGCATAAAAAAATATATAATTCATGCATTCAATCATTCATATATAAAAACACATATAACTCAAACATTTATTCTTTCATTGATATATTTCATTACTCATTCATACATTCAAAATGAGAAAAAAAAGAATACATCATTTAAATATTCATTGACTTATGTCTTCATACATTCACTAAAAAAAGAAAAGTACATTCCTCACACATCCATTCATTTATGAATTCAAAAATGAAAATTCATTCATTTATGCATTAAAAAATAAAAAATATTTATTGATAGACTTATGCATTCATTCATGCATTAAAAAATTATTATTCACTTATTCACTCATGTATACATAAACACATCATTTACACATTCATTCGCTTATTCATACATTCATCAAAACAATAAAAATAAATTATTTAAAAAAAGAAAAAATTCATTCATAAAAAATACATCATTCATACACATATTTATTTATACATTCATCCATGTGTACATTCATAAAAAAAACTTCATTCAAAAAGTTGTATCATTTCATTAACTATTTTTGATATCTTCCTTCATTATCATAAAAAGAAAAAATCTATACATATCGTAACCTTCATACATTCAAAATAATTTACATAATAAATTACGTTTTCTAGCACACCATGCATCATAAAAAGAAAATTACACACGTTCCTACATTTCATGCATCTTAAAAAGATTTACATTCTTGACCATTCATACATCCCAACAAGTGCATAATCATACACATTCCTTGCATCATTTTGAGTTATAAGTTGCATCTCCATTCATGTAACATGATAAAAACAAAAAAAAATCACTTTATGCACATCATGCAACAATAAGAAATCATTTTTCTACATGCATTTCATGTTCCCATTTCGAAGGACACTCATAAGTTTAAGTTGGTTTTAAGAATGATATTGTTAGACTCGACTGAATGCAATCAATATTAAAACTGAAGACATTCAAGAAGATAGAGAACTCTCAGCTTATGGTTGAGTCCATACTCGATAGTGCATTGTCTTCAACCTCAGCTAAATTGAAGACCAAATTGATTTCAAGATACAGGTGTGGTACTATAAACAGTGCACATTCCTTAGTGAAAAAAAGAAGAGGAATTTCGCACAAAAGAAAGGTTCTCTCAAGAAAAACTCTTTCTAATAAAAGACCCCTTAAAAGGAGCCTTCATTCCCTCAAAATCAACATCTCTCAAAAGAGGAACCTCTCTCAAAAAGAGACCCCTGAAAAATTGGGAAAAAATCGAGAGTTTTATCATCTCAAATAAAAAATTCACAATACCTAACCATTTCACATCACACAAAACATATCAAAAAACAACCTCGAACACCATTCCCAATACCCACAAATCCTTACACAAGAGTGAGAAAAAACAGAACACATAGTATCAATGTTATATTAGAATCATTACCACCATAGGAGTCATGATCTGGAGTATCTCTCATCCTCTTTATAACATCACATGCTTACATGGAAGCATATGGAGAATTTTGGATTGTGCGGTTTAATGTCCTACATCTCAAGCTTCCATTCAATGCATGTTAACAGGTTAGAAATCACCCCATAAAATTAATAATATAAAAATAAAAATTGCCAACCACATAAAATATGGAGGGACAATCGCTCTTGGGGCTTCTTTCCCTCAACTCATTCCTCAGAAGGTGTTACACCGTTTATTTCCTTAATTAAAAAACTCAACCAACAAAACATTTTTCTACTAAAGAACTACATAGCCTTGATTCTCCAACTAAAAGAGGGATACGTATAATCAATGTCAGTCTTGTTGGGCACAATAATAAAAATAAATAAATTTGTTCCTTTTAATAATTAATTAATTAACCAGATAATTTAATAATAATAATAAAGTCATATATTTTAGTGAGAGATACAACCTAAAGCAGATGAGTATGGTGTTAATACTTTCCCTACCTTGTAACCGACTCCCGAACCTCGATATCAAAAATCCAAAAGCCCAAGGTAATTGGACTTAAAAGATTATTTTACATTTTTAACTATAAAATGTAGTGGCGACTCTAACAAAATCGTGCAGCCGAAAGTGTGAAGTATTTTCAATGATAAACCAAGATTCTATTGATGCTACACTAGAAGGTGTAATTATAGATTCAAAAGGGTAGTAGTGTTGTTGTCATTACCGTAGCTCACAACAATTCTAAATGACACGGAATAATCCTTACTAGTTGAATTACGATCAGGTCGCTATCTTTAAAATGTTTCGTGGTACTGCTAAAATTATGCAACCAGACTATCAATCACGCCATCCTAGGATAAAACAACTCAGTTATCTATTATATGATGTCTTACTACACTGTAAGAATTGCTCTCGAATACACCCACAATATGGCTACTAGTGCCACTTCTCGAATTCCCAAAGTGTGGATGCTCGTGCTAATTCTTTTCCCACAATACTGACTACCAGTGTTAGTTCTCGAAATTCCCACTATGGTTGCTTGTGCTAATTCTCAAGTGCCACAGAAAGAAAGGGGGAGAAGGTTGATAGGTAAACGCCTTCAACTCGGTGCGAATTGTAATGTGGGGAAGAGACCTCTATTTATAGCTTGAAGCCTCCAACGGCTCCCTCATTCGATGGTGCAAAATATCAAATGGTTATATGATCCAACGACCCTTTCACTAACGGCTCTATGACCAACAGCTCTATCACCAACATTTCTATGTTAAATGTGTGTGCAGACTTGGTCAACACACGGTCAAGCCCAAATAGTCCAAAAATAAAATAAAATAAATAAATGTTTATTTAAAATGAATGTTGGGCCCAAGCCTGAACATGAGCTGAGCCAGCCAGACGGCGGTGGAGGAGGTGGTGGTGCACGCACACGCGTGTGTCTGGATGAGTTTTGTTTGTGCGAGTTCTCACCCACTCACAAAATCCATTGTACCCCATGGGGTACACCCCAAGGTTGCAAATTAAGGCTTATAAAGCATTTCAACTTCCATCCTCCAAACAATGTGGGACTAGTGAGTAATTTTCATTTCACAAACTCAAAAGTCACAATAAATGGTCACATTAATGTGCATTAAAAATCACTTCAAAACCTCATTTTTTTCAATAAAGCCCAACAATCCCCCACTTGAAATTAAAAAATGATTTTCGAGAATTTTTGTGGTCGCAATAGGATTGTGCATAAACAAAGGTGTCATGCGACTTGAACCTTTGCATAGTGAATAAGATCTAGATTTTACTATAGTGACCCGTAGTCTTGAACTCTATATCCGACATCAAACCACACACAACATTTTCAAATGTATATTCTGTAAAGCATGCGCGTTAAATGCCATGCATGTTTATCCCAGTATAGTGAATGCTCTAGAAATTTATGCCCCAAAATTACATAGGAAGCGACCCCCACTTCCACATTCACATAGGTGAGTCTATCAAGAGTACTCCTATAGCCTAGGTACTCCACTCCAATTGGAGTATAGATCTCATTCAGAGTTTAACTCATCCTTACAAATGCTGCAGGAATCATGATTCTCATAATTTTATAGCATGTTCACTCTCATATCACTTCACAACTGGTTATTACCCATTGAACATATTTCTTCGGATCTTCAGTCAGTTAGGTCGGGTTACCATCATGAGTGATCCTCGTTCTAAGGGCAATAGTCCTAAGGGAAATAGTCTCATACCCTTAGAAGTGTTATGGACTTTCTCTCTAGCTAGTCATTTCGTCAAAGAATCTACTAAGTTATTCTCACTGTGTACATGATCCACTATAACAGCTCTTGTAGAGAGTAACTCTCTAATGGTGTTGTGCTTACGATGAATTTGTCGTTTCTTACCGTTATAAGAGCGATTCTCAATTTTTGCAATAGTCGCGATACTATCACAATGGATCAACACATATGGGAATGGTTTTTCCCATATGGGAATCTCTCCAAGCAAGCTTCTCTACCAACTTGCTTCTTCACTAGTTGTTGCTAGTGCTATCATTTCAGCTTCCATAATGGATTGAGTCAAAATAGTTTGTTTCTTTGACTTCCAAGAAACAACCCCACCAACTATGCTTAATATATAGCCACTGGTTGCTTTGGAATCATCTGAAAGTGTGTTTCAATCAGCATCATTGAATCCTTCTAGGACAATTAAAAATCTTCGGTAATGTAATCCAAGGTTCATTGTTTTCTTAAGGTATCTCGTAACTCTTTCTATAGCATACCAGTGCTCCATATTAGGCCTACTGGTAACTAGCGTAATAATCTTACAACATAGGTAATGTCAGGTCTAGTGCAATCAGTGATATATCGAAGGTTGCCCATATTGCTCGCATACTCAGCTTGTCTTATACCTTCACCAGTGTTCTTAAAAAGTTTTAAGCTTGGATCATATGGTGTGCTAGTACGTTTACAATCAAAATATTTATTTCTTTAAGATCTTTCCACATAGTGAGATCGATCCAAAGAAATTCCTTCATTTTTTTGACATAGTAATTTTTATACCAAGGATTACACTTTCCTCTCCAATGTCTTTCATATCAAAGTTGTTACACAACAATGATTTCACATTATTCACGACATGAATGTTGGAACCAAATATGACTAGGTCGTCTACATAGAGACATATGATAGTGCAAATGTCATTTTCTGATTTGTAACTTTCATTCAACTTAAACTCATTGGAGATCATTAAGTCGTTAAATTTTTCATGCCACTGCTTAGGTGCTTGCTTAAGACCATACAACGCCTTATCTAACTTACAAATCTTATTTTCTTGCTCATGCAAGGTTGCCATATAGATTTCTTCTTCCAAATCACCATTTAACATCCATTTGATGTACTAATAAATTATGTATCACAGTCAGCGATATTAGTACTCTAATGGATGTTATTCTAGTAACAGGTGAAAATGTGTCGAAGAAATCTACATTTTCTCTTTGTCTGAAACCCTTAGTGTCGAAGAAATCTACATTCTCTTTTTGCCTAAAATCCTTGGCTACAAGGAGAGCCTTGTATTTATCCATTGTGCCATCAGGTTTTAGTTTCTTTTTTAATATCGACTTACAACCAATGGGTTTGCAACCAGGAGGCAAGTCAGCTAAAAGTCAGGCCTTGTTAGACTCTAGAGAATCCATCTCATCATTTATGGCCTCTTGCCACAAATCAGCATCCAAAGAAGTCAAAGCTTCTTGGAGTGTTGATGGATCATCTTCTAATGTATAGATCATCTAATCATGTTCATACTCTCTAGTAGTCATTGCTCTCTTACTTCTTCTAGGTTCTGTTTCTAACCCATCGTTATTATCATTATTGTTAGTCACAGGTATGTGACTAGTTGGTGTACCCCCATTATTCCTCGATTTAAGAAGGAATTTCATTTCATTAAAGTCTACATCATTAGACTCAATGATCACTTTCGCATTAAAGTCATAAAACTTATACGCCTTGTTGTTTACAACATACCCATTGAATACACATTCATAGACTCTACTTGCGAGTTTAACTCTCTTGAGGTCTAGTATCCGGACATAAGCCAAACAACCCCAAGTTCTCAAATAAGATAAGTTTGGTTGTCTATTGTTAATAATTTCATATGGGAAATTTTGCTTTTAGCCTTGGGACTCTATTTAGCACATAACATACAGTTAATAAGATTTCACCCCACCAAGAGGGTGTTGCACCAGAACTTAACATAATAACTACAACTAATTCGGTTAAAGTGCTATTCTTTCTTCCAACTTTACCATTTATTTCAGGTGAATATGGTGCATATGTTTCATGAATAATGATATTTAATTTATAAAAATCATTAAACATGTTAGAGTCATACTCAATGCCTCTATCGCTTTTGAGTTTCTTTATTTTCTTGTTGAGTTGATTTTCAATTTCAGTTACATATAACTTAAACATGTCAAGTGCTTCACTTTTATTTTTCATAAGATATACATAAGTAAAATCAGAGCAATCATCAATAAAAGTGATAAAGTAACGTTTACCATTTCTAGTTAGCGTTCCATCTAATTCACATATATATGAGTGTATTAAATCTAAAGGCTCAGACTCTCACATTACTAATTTATGAGGGTTTTTTAAAATTTTTACTTGACTACATGATTCACAAATTTCAAAATCATTTTTAGATAAATTTGGAATTAAACCTAAGCTACTCAAATTTGAAATTACACGTTTATTAATATGACAAAGTCTTGAATGTCAAATATTAAAATCACACACCATGTAAACATAATCAGAAATTTTATTAATAGAAACATCAACACTTAATTTAAACATGTCATCTGTGTCATACCTTTTCCCAACAAATACATCATTCTTAGTAAGAGTATACAAGTCTGCCGTGGTCTGGGTAAAACCAGCCTTATTAAGGAGAAAAGCATAAACCAGATTTTTCCTCATCTCTGGACTCTAGAGTGTGCATCACATCTTTAAGAATCAGAGTGTTCCTATATGTAAACTTCAGCTCCACATCACCAGTTCCAGGAACAACAATGGTATGGGAGTCATCCAACAACACCTTCTTATCATCAGCATCCATGTATGTTTTGAACATAGCACGATCATAGTAGACATGGCGAGATGTCGGGATTCGCCAGTATCTACCCATCATCCATTAGTTCCTCCAACCATAGTGAAATCAGATAATACTGCCAAAAATGGCTCATCAACCATGTTGCCATGTGGAGGACGATCCATAGATTTATTTTTACACTTGCGTGTCATATGACCTAACTTCCCACACTTGAAGCAGGTAAACAAGTTGTCAGAGTCATTCTTAGTAGGTGGCTTAGCATATTGGACCTTTTGAAGGTTCCAATTCTTGTTGTGACTGATTTTTTTATCCTTACTCCCATTGCGGTTATGATTCTTGAAGTTAATGCTAGAAGCCTTTAGAACCGCACTTGAGAATTTCTTCTTAGTACTATTGTTGGAGACAATCAACACATCTTCTCTCTAATCTTGCTTACGAGCCTCTTCTTCAATACGAAGACAAGTGACCAGAGATTCCAAAGAGATTTCATTGGTCTTATGACTCAGAAGGTTTTTGAAGTCCTTCCAACTAGGAGGCAGTTTGTCAATTATGACAACCACTTGGAATTGCTCATCTAGGGACATACCATCAAAAATGAACTTATGGGCAATTTTATGTATCTCTTAAGACTAAGACTCTACTGATTTATCATCAGTCATTTGATACTTGAGATAGCGGCTAACAACATACTTTTTTGTCCCAGCTTCCTCGGTAGCATATTTCTTTTCAAGTGCATACCAAATTAATTTGGCACACTTGTATGGGTTGTAGTAATCATAGAGATCATTAGACAACTCATTCATAATGAAGTTCTTACATAAGTAATCACTTTTATTCTAGAGAGCTATTTCAATAGCCAGTTTATATCTTTCCTCCTTTTCAGCCTCATCTGACACCACTAGGATGTCAGTTTTCAGAACGTGGGCAACCTTTCTCATAGTGAGAAAAAATTTCATCTTATGTTGCCAATGTTTAAAATTTGTTCCGTCACACCAAAATGGCTTGTTCAGGTCATAGTTGTTCGATCTAGTAATATTATCTACGAATGTCATTATATTAGAAACATCTTAAATTGTTGTTACCGTAGCTCACGACAATTCTGAATGGCACGAAATAATCCTTACTAGCTGAGTCACGACCATGTCGTTCTCTTCCTGCCCGAGTCACGATCAGGTCGCTCTTTTCCTGGCTGAGTAACGACCAAGTCTGCTAAAATTGTGCAAGAAGACTGTCAACCATGTCTTCCCCAGGATAAAACAACTTAATTCCCTATTATACGATGTCTTACTACACTGTAAGAATCGCTCTCGAATACACTCATAATATGGCTACCAATGTCAATTCTCGAATTCCCACAGTATGGTTGTTCATGCCAATTCTTTTCCCACAATACTGACTACCATTGTCATTTCTCGATATTCTCACTTTGTTGGTGGAAATGCGTCGGTGAAATATAAGGGATGAGAAAGAGAAGTTGAGAAGTAAACACCTTCAACTTGGTGAGAATTGTAATGTGGGGATGAGGCCTCTATTTATAGCGGCCTCCAACGGCTCCCCCATTCGATTATGCAAAAGATCAAACGACTATATGATCCAACGGTGCAAAACGTTACCACTCAACGACTCTATCACAAATGGCTCTATTACCAACGACTCTATGTTAAATGTGTGTGTTGACTAGGTCAACACACGGTCCAAGACCACATAGCCCATAATAAAATAAATAAATAAATGTTTATTTAAAAAGAATGTTGGGCCCAAGCCCATACACGAGCCGGTCGGCTGACGGCGGAGGAGGAGGAGGTGGTGGTGCGCGCATGTTTGTGTAGAGGGGTTTTGTTTGTGTGAGTCCTCACCCATTCCCAAAACCTATTGTACCCCTTGAGGCAATCCAAGGTTGCAACTTAAAGCTTATAAAGCCTTTCAACTTCCCTCCTCCAAGCAATGGGAGACTAGTGAGTTTTTTTCCATTTCACAAACTTAAAAGTAACCATAAATGATTATATTAATATGCATTAAAAACACTTCAAAATCTCATTCTTTCAACAAATCTCAACAATTGTAGCACAAGAACCCTTCTTTCAATTCCAGTGTTGAAAGTCATTCTCTTCAAAAGCACTTTACTACAAATGCAGCACATACTCTCAACATATTGCAAAAGTTTGGTCTTGCATGGAAAATTTCTTTCTTTGGCTTCAAAGAATGCTTATCTCTCTTATTCTTCTTGGTTACTCTCTTTCTTTATCACTCTCTTTTACGATCTTCATATTTTGTATATCTCTAAATTCTTCTTGATATCTTTGAGCTAATTTTGCCAATATTTCTATTAATTATTATCAATATTCTTGAGGCAAATATTGCTCATATTATTTCTCTTGTTATTCTTAAGCAAAATTGCTCATATTATTTCTCTTGTTATTCTTAAGCAAAATTGCTCATATATCATCTCATTTTTCTCTTGTTATTATTGACAAAATTGCTCATATTTCATCAAACTTTTTTCTTATTATTCTTGAGCAAAATTGCTCATATCATCATGCCAAGAAACCAAGATAGTATTCTACTTGAGCATTGTTCTTAAAGAAAAGATACAATCATTCTTTCAACACTTTGGTGGTTCTTCCAAACTCCAGATTCTACTTTTTATATTTACTACCTTATATCCAAGCTGAGAATTAATGATATTCACTCTCCAGCTTGAGGGGCTTAGATAGTTTTCGGTTATGATAGTTATGGTTAGTTTTACTTTAAATGGTAGTTTGAGTTTCGAGCAACTACTAATTTGTCCATTGTATTAATTCTCTACACTTTGCCTTTATGTAGAGTTAATTCCGATAATAAAAGTTCAATATATTTTCTCCTCTTTTGTTCTTTCAATTCTTTCTTGTTGAATTATCAAGAAATTAAGAGCTAAACAAATTCATAGTAGAAACTACACGCTCTATGAGATTAGTGATGATAACATAAGATTTTGAATAGACCCGATCTTTCTGTGATACAAATTATGATCCCACATTATCCAATATTGAAGATTACAAGATCAAATAAGATTATTCAATTGCTATTAATTACGGGAATATGCCATTCGCACTGTTTTTTCTTCCCAATAAATACAATACCGAGACTTGGGCCTAAAAATAGATAAACCCATTTCCATTACTCTGCAGAAAATCGGTTTTTTTGTGCCCAGGTTATACTATCCCCATCAAAATTTCCCATAAAAATCCCAATTCCCCCATCAGAAAAAAAATCAGGGGCATGACCACATTTGATTTTTTGATTATTTTAAATTTTTCAAAATTTCAAAGATCAACTTCGTATACAAAATTTTTGAATAGTTAAAATAAGTCTTCACTTTTTTTATTTTTCATTTCGCAATATATACTTAAAGTTAGCTTTAATTAAATTGACCAAATTAGGGGTATAGTCCTTAACAGTAAGTCAGTCACCAAAGTCATTTTCCAAATATTAAATTTAGATTTTTTCATGTTGAACCTCCCTTTGTTCCAATCCATCCATTTGATAAGGATCAGCTTACAGGTGTACATAGGATGAGATTACAACATTAATTGCACCTAATATTTATATCATATAAGGAAGAAAAATAATATATTCTCTTACTAATTTATTTTACTAATCATTTTACCCATAAAAAAATGACATGTGTCACAAGGTGATAGTTCATTTATTAATGATTGATTTTTAAGTAATATGTGTTACTTTCTTATGGGTAGAAGAATTAGTATAATTTATGGAAAATCAAATTTAGCAATAAATCACATCATTAAACTATTGAAGTGGTCAAACTCAATAATGTAGCTTTTCTAATCACTAGATCGCGACAAGAGTTGTTCCAAATTCCATTTTCTTGGAGCCTCTCAATCATGTGTGATGGGCTGAAAAATGGACTTTGAGCTTTGAATTATGATTTACTAGCCTTACATGGCCATAAATTAGTGTTGTTAAAATTGTATTAGTTATCAAACTGATTAGGGTACTGATATAATTGTACAATGATTCGACCAGTGGTTTAGTAGTTAAACCACATGTCGGTTAAACCGGACATACCTACTTATATTTATATATATATAAATCTATAATAAAAAAATTCCAAATAGGTAGATATTCAAATTTATAATTCATATTCACAATCTACTCAAATTTCACATAAACAAACAAAAGTCTTTAACAAATTCAAAGTCTAAATTACAAAACTTATATCAATCCAAAAATATCACTTAACAACTGCAAAATATAAATAAATGACACAAATTCACAACTCACTCTACAAAACAAATAAATTTGGAGTTTTGACATTTAACACCAAGAAATCAAAGTTGTCTCTTCTCGATATCATATTTTTGCATCAAATCCTATTTTGAGACAATACTCTAAGATTACACAAATGTCACTGAGATTACACACGAATGTTAGGAAACAAAAGGTGTAATCTAAGTATGCCTTGAAAGCATGTGCCATGAAGTGTTGAAGAATGGTTGGAAAGATGAGTCACATTGTAATGGGTTTTTAAGTTTTTAAGTTTTTTTTCAAAAAAAAGTTTGTATATAAACCTGCCGGTTTAGTCAAATATCGGTCAATTCACCGATTTTGACCGGTTTTGATACTTGACCGGTTCAACATCTATACCGTATCGATTAGAAGACCAAATCACCGGTTTTCCGGTTGAACCGGTCGGTACGGTATAATTTTTACATCATTGTGATAAATCATAAAACCCTCCCTATCAAGTTTATACAGATGTATTTTTGGAAATTTAAACTCGGGACCTATAATTAAATATGGCTACTATTTTTTTTATGACCTACCTCTAAATTATACAAAATGGTCATCTTAGAGCACATTGTAGTGCGTATTAGGTGCACTCTGATTATGGCAGCCGTTGACAATTTAAGTTTGGATTTGATCCAATTGTAGTTATTTTCTACAAGGGGTACGGTCAATTAATTACGTATTTAATTGTACCAATCATATAATCACTTACTCTCAAAAATTAGTTCTTTATCCAATACTCTTGATAATATTAAAAAATATAACCAACAAGTTAGATATTGGTTTAGTGGTGTAAGGTTTCACTACGTTACCAAAAGATCAAAGACTCAATTTCTATGAGTAATATTTGTTAGAGGGCTACTACACACCTCAAAAGATAGTAATTTCTTACCTACAAAGAATGAGAAGATACCATTGATAGTACAAAAAATATAAGTCACACTAAGCTTTTTATTTTGGATGTAAATCTCAAAGAAAATTGTGTTTGTACCTAAAAGTTTATGTTGAATATTTAGCGGGACATGGCATGGTCAATTTAAGACATCAAAACTTCAACTAGAAAGAATATGCACACTTATTAAATCGTATGAAATGTGAGTGTCTTTCGACGTTTTTAATGAAATATACTTGCTATATACGAAACTGACCACTTGGCCCTTGTTTGAGCAATAATATGACATTGAAAAATTAATTGGAAAGAGCATAGAGTCAAGCATTCCTGTAGACAAATTCAAATTAGGGAAGAGAAAAGATATGCAAAATCCTAAAAGCTTAGGTCTTTTATACATTTGTTATACTTCTAAATTATCAAAATCTCCAGCTGAGATGATAAAACAATACTTTAAGGACATCAAACTTTTATGACAAAGTCATAAATGTGTAATTTTTTTAATTATGTAGCATATTGTGATTGGTTTGAGACAAACTTTAGAATATATTTGGGAATAACAAATTGTTCATCTTAACCCTACTATTGCCTCTAAAGAAGAATCAAAACTGTTGCTTCTACATTAGCAACAAAAGCAGAAAGCAATGGTAATTAAGGGAGTGACACACTTTTTGCAATTAAGTAGAATAACTCTCCATATTTTATTTATTCCAACTAGAAAATTCTACAAAATTGATCTCAAAACTCATGTCCTCATTTGAAAACTTGCTTCTTGCTAATACCATGTTTCCTTACAAGTTTGGCATAAATTCATTCTACAAGGATGTTTCAGTCTTCTTAAAAGTTGTAAACATTATCAAGCAAATTCAAGTAAGTTTTCAAAATGGAAAGTAACTTGATGATCTCCTTTACATAAACGTGGAAAATCATATTCACTCTACAATTATGGCTATAATGATACATCCGCATGTTTCATTCTCCCTAAAATTCGAAAATGGAATAATAATTATCAAACAAATTCAAATAAATTTTCAAAATGGAAAAGCATACGATTATCTCATTCCCATCAATCAATCGATTTGATATTATTAGATGACTTTCAAATAATATTTAATTTTAATTAATTCATATATATTTTTTCAATTTTCTTCACTTGGAGGATCCACAAGGATGACAATAAGAATACGAAAATGAAAACTTTTAATATAATTTATTGGGAAAAGTATATATAGAAACACCCTAAAGTTTTTTATGTCTTTTGCAAGTAACTATTATGAACTATTTTTTCTTCTTAATTAGTCATTAAACTTTAACTATTTATGAAATTGATCATTCCATAAAAATAATGTTAAACTAATAGCAATGAAAAGTTATAACTCATCCATTATTTTAATCTCCACAGTAAGATCATTACTGTTTCATTTTATTTTTGTATACATGATAATATTATTATATTAATCACTTTTAATTATGAAATTTATTTATTCTCTTCTTCTCAATCAATTTTATATTTTGGTGGCTGTTTCCTCCTGCTACCAATACATTTTTTATATATTTATACAAGAATTCCTCTTATAATTTATACAGGAATTATGCATTACAATATTTGAGGCCGAGTACATATATAAGGGCTTCATGATGTTTTAGTTTTTACATGTATGTTTGTTACAGGGGGTTGATATTAAATGATTAATCTCTCTGGTTGGTATATCATTAACTGTCTAGGCACCAAATCCAGATTTAGTTTTTTTGATGAAAAAGTTGTGTTGTGAGTACATATGTAAAGACTAGATCAAGTAAAATATTAATTATGCATTAAATGAATCCAAATGTATAAGTAATTAAACATTGGTAAATATTAACTGTGCATTAAATGAATCCAAATGTATAATTATACATTACTATCTAGATTTACATAAATCCCTGTATGAATCCAAATCTATGAGTAATTATGAACTGATACGCCCAAATACAATGCATTGATATCCTATTTAAAAATCCTCTTCTAATTGCAACAATTCCTTTATTGTCTATAAGTAATTTAATCATATTTATACAGGGCAAATTTCATCATCTAGTAAAATTTAAGGAGTAATTAGGAATAAAAAATAGTTTATGATGATTACTTGCCAAAAACCAAAAATTTAGTTAGACTTTATGCACTTTTCTCTAATTTATTTGATAAAAAAATATTATTACATTTTTTTATATTTTAATATGATAATGTTTTCTATTGAAATAACTGATTTCATTTTGTATTCTTGTAAATTTTGCTTCTTCATCATCATCAAGAACAATAAACCTTGAAAGCAATGGCAAAAGAAAAATTAACACAAGAAAGAAAAGAAAGTTTTAATGAACTTTTGAGATTTAACTTCCATATAGAAGAAGAATATTCTTGATGATTACAACAAGGGGCTTGATCTCAATATAAACCCCAAAAATAACAGAATGAATAGAGATTAGCCAAAACAGAAAAACTAAAAGTTTCCATAACTGGAAACTAAAGAACAACTAATTTAACAGAATTACAAAAAGTTGCCAAAAAAGGAAAGAAAACGAAAATCAAATAGAGTTAGAATTTGGTTCTGATTGAAGGTGTGAAGCTTCTTGGGCCTGAGTGGGCTGAATTGGGTTGATTTTTAACATCCCCCACAAGCTGACATATGAATGTTGATTATGCCAAGCTTGGAGATGAATTTTCGAAAAGGGGAAGGATTGAGAGACTTTGTAAAGATGTCTGTCAATTGTAAGGAAGTAGAGACTGGAAGGATATGGATGGTGTTATTTTGTAATCTTTCACGAACAACATGACAATCTATTTCTATATGTTTGGTTCTTTCGTGAAAAACGGGGTTTGCGGCAATGTGTAAGGCATATTTATTGTCACAAAATAAGGTAACAGGGGTTGTGTGAGGGATACAGAGGTCTTGAAGAAGAAACAGGAGCCATTGTGCTTCACAAGTTGCCATGGCAAGAGCTCTATACTCTACTTCTAAAGAGGATCTCGAAACTGTATTTTGGTTTTTTTTGCTTTTCCAAGAGATAAGGGCATTGCCAAGGAAGAAACACCAACCTGTAACTGAACTTATGGTGTCTAGACAAGCTTCCCAATCGGAGTCTGAATATCCTTTTAATATGGGAGTGTTATTGCTAGAGAAGAAGATCCCTTGACCAGGTGATCCTTTTAAATACTTGAGAGTTCTGGTGGCAGCCTGAAAATGAGAACTAGTTGGAGATGAGAGGAATTGACTCAGGCATCCCACAACAAAGCTTATATCAGGTCTGGTGTGGGTGAGGTACAAGAGTTTTCCTATCAGCCTTCTGTAGCTTGTAGGGTCAGCAAGGAGAGCACCTAAAGTGGAGTGAATTTTGGAGTTGTAATCCATGAGTTTATGCTAGTTTTGATGCAAGCCAGATTCTTCCAATAGGTCTAAAGTATACTTCCTTTGATACAATACTATGCCTGCCTTTGATCTTGCAACCTCCATGCCCAAAAAATACTTCAAGTCACCAAGGTCCTTTATGCTGAATTTGTTATGTAAGATCAATTTGGTGTGATTGATTTCGGCAAGATCATTTCCTGCTAGAACTAAATCATCTACATACACTAAAATGGCAATAAAATGTTTGTCAGTAGATTTAACAAATAAAGAATAATCAGAATTGCATTTAAGGAAACCAATTTGGATCAAGTTGCAAGAAAGCTTATCGTGCCATTGCCTACTTGCTTGCTTTAATCCATAAATGGATTTTTCAAGCTTGCAAACAAGGTTGGAATTACTGATATGAAGCCCTGGTGGTATCTTCATATAAACTTCTTCTTTTAGATCTCCATGAAGAAATGCAGTATTGATGTCAAGTTGTTGCAAGTGCCAATTGTTGATAGCATCAAGAGATAGGAGGACTCTAATGGTGGTCATCTTTACAACAAGACTGAATATATCCATGTAATCAACGCCCTCTGTTTGTGTGTAACCTTTTGCGACTAACCTAGCTTTATACCTCTCTATGGATCCATCTGAGTTGTATTTGATTTTGAAAACCCACTTGCAACCTATGATTTTCTTATCAGGAGGGAGTTCTGTTAGAATCCAAGTGTAATTCTTGCCAAGGGCAGATAATTCTGTACTAATAGCCTCTTTCCAGCATTGATGTTGGATTGCCTCTGAATAAGTGGATGGTGTATGTGTGATAGAAATGGCTAGGGAATAGTGCCTAAAATTAGAGGACAAATGGTCATAGGTCAAGGTCCCGCTGATAGGATATTTTGCATTATGGTGAGAGGATTTTGTATTGGAAATTAGAGTGCAATGGTAGTCATTCAGATAAGAAGGAGGTTGTCTGATCCTTTGGGATTGTCTAATAGGAACAATATCTGGGTGTTGAGTGACAGGGATGGAAATCTGTTGATCTGTATTGTTTGGCATAGGTATGTGGTTTTCATCCAGTGAATAGGAGAAAACATCATTGTGATTTATTGGCAAGATAGGAGTATCTCTTCCAACACAGTCCTCAGTATGTGATGTAGTATGGTTGAAGGGAAATACATGTTCAAAGAATTTCACATTTCTTGACAAAAAAATCTCATTAGTGTTGAAATCAAGCAGTATAAAACCTTTTGTGCCACTCTTGAATCCCAAGAAAACACATTTCCTAGATCTAGGATCTAGTTTCTTTCTATTGGAAACTATAGTTGAAGCACAACAAAGACTCCCAAAGATCTTTAAGTTGGTTATGTTAGGCAATTTGTTAAAAAGTTTCTCATTAGGTGATTTATTTTTCAAAAAGGAACTAGGTTGTCTATTGATCAAGTGTATAACATGAGAAATTGCATAATTCCAAAAACACTTAGGTATGTTTGATTCAAATATTAAGGCTCTAGCTATGCCAAGAATGTGTTGGTGTTTTCTTTCAACAACACCATTTTGTTGTGGTGTTTCAACACAAGATGTTTGATGATTAATACCCTTTGAAGCATAGTAATTAGGCATGAGAAATTCTTTTCCATTATCACTTCTAATGTTCTTAACAGTAAGGTGAAATTGTGTTTCAATATAAGTAACAAACTGCCTAAGAAGTTGATTGATTTCAAGTTTTTGTTTCATTAAGAATATACAAGTAAATCTACTCATGTCATCCACAATAGTAAGAAAATATCTATGGCCAAAAGTAGATGGAACAGAAATAGGTCCTCAAATATCTACATGAATCAAATCAAAAGCATGAATGGAAACAATGTTACTATTAGGATAAGGCAATCTTTTCTGCTTAGCTAATTGGCAAACCTCACAAGGGTCAATGCCTTTACTATATTTCATAAAGGGAAATTGAGTTTGCATGGTAATCATTTTGTTATTAGATAAATGTCCCAGCCTAGAGTGCCAAAAGTGATGATTATTATTCCTGGCATATGCATTGATGATGTGAGATTTAGGATAATTCTTGCTATAATCCTTCAAGACATATAATCCTCCCATTTGTTCAGCTGCACCAATCATCCTCAAGGAGTGTGGGTCCTGGATTTGGCAATGATTGGTGAGAAAAGTTAGGGTGTAGCCTAAGGAGGTGATGAGTCTTGAGATGGATATGAGATTAAAGTTAAACATGGGGACATAAATCACATTATCAAGGTACAACAGATAAGAGAAGATGATTGTTCCAACATAATTTGCAATAACTTGATTGCCATTTGGCAATGTAATAGAGAGAGGTTTAATCCTCTTGTAGTTTTGATATGTAGATAGGGAGTGACAGGCATGGTCTGTTGCTCCACTGTCAAGGATCCAAGAGGTGGATCTTGATTCATGTGTCAATGAGATGCTAGGATTACCTGTGTTGTTTTGTTCCTTATGCATATGAATTGAGCTAGGGATAGATATTATCTGATTAGTATTGTGGCTATTCTGACTCATAGATTGTTGAATCAGTGATTTCAAGGCATGATGTTGGGCTGGTGTGAAGACCAAATCTCCTTCTGACTTGGCTTCTTTAGGAGTAGATTCAACTAGTCCTTCTTCATTATGAGAGTGATCATCATCTCCTTGCCCTATGTAGTTATGGATAATGCTTGAATTGTTTTGGTATCCTGGGGGAAATCTGTGCTTCTTGTAGCAAGAATCAGCTGTATGTCCAATCCTTTGACAAAAGGTGCAGGACTTTTGATTTCTCCCTCTCCCTGAGGAGTTGAATCTACCTGGTGCATTGTATATGTTGTTGTTGCCTCCTCGAATGATTCTTCCTCTACCTCTCTGTCTTGATTCATAGTTGGTGCTTGAGATATTAGCAGAGAAACTTGGATCCTCCAACAACATCTGTCTTTCTTGTTAGATTAAAGTGGAGAAGACCTTATTGATTGGTGGAAGAGGGTCTAACAACATGATCTGAGATCTGACAGGTGAGAATTGATCATTTAAACCTCTTAGGAAACAAATCACATAATCATTCTCTCTATATTTCTTCATAGTGGGAATCAAGTGGCAGGTACATTTAATCTCACATTCACAAAGAGGAATAGGTCTATAATTCTCTAACTGTTGCCATATTCCTTTTATTTGAGTGAAGAATCTGCTAATAGATTGATTTCCTTGTTTGATGGAATGAATTTGGCCAATGAGATCGAAAATCTAAAATATGTCACCTTGATAGTATCTCTCCCTAAGGTCATCCCAAATCTCTTTTGCATTTTCCATCCATAGTACACTCTGGACAATTGATGGCTCAATGGATTGTGTGAGCCAAGATACAATAAGGTTGTTGCATCTCTTCTAAGCAGTAAAAACAGGGTCGTTGAGAGGGGATCTTGGGAGAGTGCCATCAACAAATGCTAATTTGTTCTTGGATCTGAGTGGGCTGAATTGGGTTAATTTTTAACATTATTCTTAATATGTTACTTAGTTACCAATATATCACAAGTTCAAATCCTAGACTAATTATTTGGGAGTCTCATGCACTAGGTTGTCATATTCTCAACCTACTAGTTGATACTAAGAAAATGGCCGGATTATTTGACCAAAATTCATGTATAAGGCCATAATGCCGCAATCGAAAAGTTCTCCTTTAAATTGTATTATGTATTACTATAGGAACGGATTGTACGTGCTTTGTATTTCCCATGTGCTTTGCCAACTTTTCCCCTGATTCTTCATTGAGAGCATTGCATATTTTCATCCAGTATATAAAGATATTATCTCTGAGAATACTCAAAAACAGACAAATAACACATGGGCATAAAGATAAGAGAACAAAGAAATAAGAGCAACTCAAGCAAAGACATGAACCCACTTTTAAGAGTCTACTTATTCAAAAACCTTTGTAGCAACTTTTTCTTTGGACGGTCGAAAAAGAAAGCGATAGAGAGAAAGGTCACATAGAATTAGAGAGATGTTTGTATGTGTGATTAATTGCCTGGTCGGTTTCTAGTCAAAGACAACCTATTACCCTTAATACAAAGACATGCATGCCCGGTATTTTAAGGACACGTTGAACAATCAAGAAATGATGAATACGACTTGGTATATACTAAACCTTATTGGCGTAAAAATGACGAACATATTACATATACAAGAAAGGCTTCACCACCTACAAATTAATGCCAGCTATATGTGCTTCAAAAATATGTGGTTCAAAATGTAGGATTGACCGAAGTATATGACACATATAATTGGTTTGTGCTTGGATGATTAATGGTACCAAAATGTGAGGAATAACGTATTTATTGATGGTTCTTGGCACCAAAATGATTACAGATGTTTTATTGTCGATAATAAAAGTATATGATAAAAAGTATTAAAAAATAGATTCACATGTATTAAATAAATACCAAATACGGACTAATGACCTAAATATGAATAAAAGACTTTATCTTACACGAGATTTTGTAATATTTTTTCTTCAACCACAAAAATCCTTGATAAAGTCAAACTCTGTCATGCTTCTATTTGAAAATGGTGGTTATTTAGACATACAATTTCATATTGCAATAATTTATCTTTAAATTGTTAAAATTTTAAATATATCTGACCTCGTAATCAGACTTATGAAACTACTATCTTAGTGACATGGAAAATGGGCAAATAATTTGTGGAGGGTCTCATGTGCACATCGGAAGAAACTTATTTGAAAATTGATGTATAAAATTTAGGAGTCTAGGCAAATTAAGGCTGTCAATGTTGGATATAAAAATACCATTTATAAAGATAGACACATTTCAATTTCTTCATGGTTGTTTCAAAAGTAATTCAATCTCTCTAGCTTTGAAAGAAATTTTCGTTTTCCCTTAAACTCAAATTGGTGTAATTTGTACTTCAAAAGTTGAGAATTTATCTTGCAACAAATAATTTTATCTTTATTCTTCACTTATTTTTTATTACTCTCTCTCTATATATATATATATATGTATGTATGTGTGTTTGGGGTAATAAATCCTCCTCAAAATGAAAGAAGAACAAATTGAAGTCGAAAATTGTTAAGGAAAATAACATTTCCGTATCTAAATAGCTATGAAGGTCTAGAAAAAATAATTTTGAATGGATTTAATCCCAAATAACTTTAATGGGAAAAATATCCTAAGATATTAAATATTCTAGTAGAAGGTGAACTGAGGCACGTTAAGTCACGACTCACGAGGCCATAATGGAAATGATCCACACTATATTCTGCTCCTGCTGCATCCTCACTATGCCAGTAACATCATCCATGCATAAAAAAAATAATTTGGTATTTCAAATAGGATAACCCAGTTTTTTTTGTTGAGTGAGTAAAAAAGTCACTAAAGTAGGATTACTCCATCACGTTGATTTAATGGTATAAGATCTTATTAACTTGAGAGTAAAACTTATTAGGAGAGACAACCACAAATACCAAAATGAATTAATTCTTTAGGAATGCTATTCTTAATAGAACCAAAAAAGTAGAAGTCATCTTATATTATTAATTCTAGGTGTCTCCAATGCTGATACAATTAATATGATCATCCATAAATCTAAGTTTGGAACCCTCCAGAAAAATATATAACACAAGAAACACGCCATGATTTTCAATGAAAAGCAACAATGCTTTGTAAAGTGGGCTCTACAAGAGTGTACATATTGCTGTATCACCGTTCGTGCATGGCCACGTAGCATTTAGTGTTTTGGTCAAAAACCCCATGCAAAATGGTGTATACTATATTACTTTATTCGCTATCACTACGTGAAAAGACAGTAATCTATTACAGGTGTCCCAGACAGGTGTCAACCCCACGTGTTCTGCCGTACATTTTCCGGTTACCATTCCGGCATTTTGGACACAATGTTTGAAACCCTGAAATCTTTCGTCAGTGTTTCAAATCATTTATCCATGACCTCACTTACTTCTAATTTGATTACTCACTTTACTTTCTATTTTTGAGTTCTACTTTCTAATTCAAGATGGTGCTTCCGACCAAAATATTAACAACACAAGAGACAAAATAAATAGAAAAGTAGCTTTTGTAGTGTTGTATATTGATAAAATATTGATAACGTATATTATTTTAATTTAGAAGTAATACCACTAATCTGTTTTTTGCTGCTTAACGTGTCAATGAATAACAGTTAAAAAAAAAACTATAGAGAATATGAAAAAATATATATATTGACAACATATTTATATTATTTACCATTTATATTTAATTATTATTAATTTTATAAAAAAAAGTAATATAGATAATAGTAAACGATGTACTGAATGTGTATTAAATTGACTTTATAATTTTATTAGATATGTTGATTTCTTTTTTTTGGCAATATAGTCAAATAATATGCTATTTTGCAACAACTATTGATCAAAGCTTGCAAGTTTTCTTCTTGGGAAAAGAAAGGGAGCCTTACAATTTCTTTCTCTTTTTATTCTTCTTTTCTTTCACCACAAAATATAGCTATCATTTTTTATGTACAAAACTAAACATTTCTATACTGAAATGATTTATAAATATTTCTACACAGTTCACTTTACACACATATACATATATTATGGAGAGAGAGGCACCAGTGTCCATTTTCAAACCCACTGCATCATTTTCGATTTGCCTTGAAGTGATGTAATTTTGTTTTTGTTCACTTTATTGTTTAAGTAATCCTATTGATATAATAATGAGTTGCTAATCTAAGGAGGGAAAATTAACGTTCATGCACAGTACCATAGCAATAATAGAAACGTTAGATGGATAAATAATTGCAAGAAGATAAGCACCTACTCCTAACACAGCCAAAATAAGCATCAATGAACAAAGTCAACCTATCAATAATATTAAAAAGATTTACGAAATTTTACAACTTACAACTATCGAACAACACGATCGATCAATAGTTACGTAGCTAGCTATAGCTAGCCAATGAAAGGAAAATAATCAACCCTTTTGTTCGATTCAAATTTCGCTTCACACAACTACTTGATAAAATTACATGATCTCATTCACACCTAGAATATTTCTGATTTCATATCCCAATATGCTACTGCTGACATAGCTTTCTCTCTCATCCTCAGTGCTACTCCCATTGATATAAGTTGAGTTTGAGTTCAATGGTTTGGGGCTTGATGTAGGTGTTGATAGAACTGAAGTGAAGCTAAAGTTCTGGTTACTGTTATTGGAATAGAAAGTTGAGGTTTCGGACACAAGAGGGTCCATAATATTTGTAAGATAATCAGAACCATAGTAATTATAGCTTGGTAATTGAGGGACATAATCTTCATTAATAGCAGTTCTTGAAGCAATTTCATTGCTATGCCAATCACTCATATGAGAATGTTGTTGGGAACTAAAGTCATTGAAATCTGATGGGTATTGGTTCATATTGGATTCAACCAATTGTGAATGAGTCAAAGGCAATGAAACACAAGGGGTGTGCTCAAAGTTTTGGATTTGGTTCTGAAATTGTGTACTGCAGTGCTGGTTCTCTTGATCACCATTTTGAGCACATTCCATGTTGGTAGGGTATTGACCTTGATGAGAGGAGAAGATCGATGAAGCCAACTTTAGAAGCTCAGGGTTCACCATAGGCTGCATACCAAGTAGCCTTTGGATGTTCATTTGTGATGAATCATAGAAAGATGAACTTAGGATGGAAGAGAGGTCCAATAGGTCAAGTCTTGGGCTATGTGTCACAGGATCTATTCCCATCCTTAACAATCTTTTTCGAATGTGAGTGTTCCAATAGTTCTTGATTTCATTATCTGTTCTTCCTGGCAAGCGAGATGCAATGGTAGACCATCTATAATTAACACAAAATCTTCCCCATTAGCATTTCAATGAATCATAACATTGGGACATAATGTTTTCTTATTATGTCAATTGTCTATAAAATAACATAAGTAAATGATAATTATTTATATTATTATATGAGAGTTGATCCACTTAATTGAGGAGTAAGTTAAAAAACACACACTATATTTTAGTCATTTATTATATGATTTTTTTTAATTTAATTCTGGAATAATCGGATATGTTGCAATGTACCATGCATGTATATTGAAATTGATGAAAAACAAAGTAGCGAATAAGAGTCTTTACTTGTTGCCAAGAATACTATGTAGCTGTATTATTGCTTCCTCCTCTTCAAAAGTGAATCGACCTCTCTTTATATCTGGCCTGAGATAGTTTGTCCAACGAAGACGGCAACTTTTTCCACACCTTTCCAATCCTACTCAATGAAAAATAAGCAAAATATATAAATTATAAGAATCACTAATTTGTTTCTAATGTTAATTTTTTGCATAAAATATAACATACCAGCATTTTTTGGGAGTGTTCTCCAGTTCCCGTAGCCATGTTTTTGAATGTAATCAACGAGTTTCTGGTCTTCTTCTGGTGTCCATGGTCCTTTCTTAAGGCCATTCTTGTCACAACATGGTGCTCTCCCCATGGTGATGCTATGTAAGTTGGATAAGCTAAATATATAGTTTGAGCTAATTAATTAACTAAGCCACTTTTTGTTTAATGAGATAGAAAAAGAAGGAGAAGTTTTGGAGGCTTGAGAAAATAGACAAAGAGATAGAGATGAGAAATGAGTTATATAAAGGGGACACAATGGCACGTACTTGGTTGTTGTATAAATAGAAACATGAGATGAGGTGTAAGAAGCAGAGAAAAGTCAAATGGTTTTGGTGCCGTCCTCTATTATCTCTGGCTACGTGTTTCCTTCCTATTGTATCAATGTAGTAACTCTTTGGTAACTTGATGCCTTCTGTTTGGACATGAGCACATGAAATTTTCCAGATGAGATTTTGATTGAAAATCTTCTATTTTAAAATAATGGTGTTTCTCTGTCTGGGCAGAATTTTGTTAAAAAGTGTAAAAATAACAGTTTTTATTTTTATAATTTTTTAATATCATTTTTTATTAGATGAGGACATGAGTGAGAATAACTCATCCAACTATGGGATTCTAGTTCTTTAATTACTTGGTTTTTGGCTTCATAACAATAATATGATTAAGGAAAAAATCCAATGTAAATAGATAAAGTGCATCAAAATATTAACCACGTAGTGATCTAAGGATCACTTCAATAACTTTCTCATTTTACAGCTCACTTAGTCACTTCAAAGAAAAGAAATCTCCATTTGAGCTCAATTTTTTATCTTTATATTATTTGTTCCCACATCTTTCTTCTCATTTTATTTATATTGTTTGTGTTACCATTACAAGAAAATCGGTCTTTGATGAAGCTAAATTTGAAAAACTAACATGAGGGACAAATGAGCATCGGACTTCTGTTGTCCTCAAGACCGAAACTATTTTGGTTGAAGCAACATTAACTCACAAGTGTTAGTATAAAAGTTTATACATAATAATTATATCATCTATCATTTATATGTATTACTTTTATTCAAGGGTTAATAACAATTAAACACGAATAATATAAAACTCATATATTGTCAGCGTGTACATTATTTCCACTTTACTTCCATCATTTCAAAACCGACAATATCAGTATTACCTTCCTGGTTGACTTTGACTCATAATCTTAATCTTATTTGTATGAGATCATCCTACTTCAGATTTGAAACCAAGTTTTGACGCCATACAAATTAAAAACAGAAATCAATTACACAATATCCATATCTACAAGGTCATAAGGTAATTAAATAGTTAGAGTAGATGGCAGAAAGAGTCTAGCGGTAAGTAGATTGGGAGTTCAAATCTCATTCAGTATAAAATATTAACGTAATAATATTTGTCAAATAAAAAAACATAATATCCATATCTTAGCCCTCTTAAAAACTATCCCAAACTGGCCACAAGAAGGGGGAAAATTAGTAAACTTAGGTAAAGTTTGCAGATGCTTTTATCGGTCTCTAAAGATTTTATTAAAGTTTGAACCTTCCTGTATATTGTACCAGTGTGCATCCAAGTATTGAACCATTTGCCTTAGGGTTGTTGCTTCTATCACATTTTAACCTTCCCTATAAAAATAATAGTAGAAATTAACCAGTTGGCATTAACCATAACAGAATGACAGTGGCAACTCTCAGACACAAGGTTGTATGTGTTCTATTAATTTCCACAAAGCTTACTTGGTGTGATTCACATTTGTTGCAGCTGGTAATCTTACCAGCATTATATTGCTTCCAATAAAACAAATGGTTTACTAAAAACTTCACCATGATCAAGGATGTAGTACTATTATACATGGAAGAGTTGATAAGCCAAGTTCACACATTAACTACTAAAAGGAACTAATCTGAATTCTTTAATCACAGCTAATGTATAAAACCATTAGTCAAAGGAAATAAAACGTTTGATAAATAGAAACATAAACAAAACAGAGAGAAGACACAAGAAGGCACTAATGTAAGTATGCACGTATCTTCTTGTTAACACAAAAAGTGTCTAATTTCTAAGTTCAAAACAAATTATGTCATTTAGACCCCTGCTTAGAGAGAGTATTCAATATGTACCAAAAAGAGAGAGTATTGAAAAGGGCATGTCCCATGCTTAAAGATTTTGTTAGATGTCTCTCATTTCTATGCCTTAAAAGAATTTTATGACTATTTTATGGCTCTCTTTAATGGTATTTTATGTCACTTTTATGACTTTGTTTCCAAGCATCCAATGCTTCATATCCAAGATACCAAGACTTTGTTTGCCTATAAAAGGACACATATAGAGAGCTTCAAAATCATCTTCACAACACACAACATCTCTTTCATTTACACATATATTGTGAGTGCATTCTTGGTGAGAATTCTTGTTCCATTTGAGAGTATTTGTGAGAAAAAAATATTGTCATTTGTCCTCATCATTATAAGAGGATTTCTTGTACTCTTCTTTTTTACATAGTGGAATTTTGCTCTTGATCGCCCATGGTTTTTTTCCTCTCACACTGAGGGGTTTTTCCACGTTAAATCTTGTGTGTTATTTTCTTTATCCTTTACTTGCTTCTCTTTTGTTCTCAATTGATTCAATCCTGTGCTTCCGCATTGTGCTCTAACCTTAACAAGTGGAATCAGAGCTCTTACTAAATTGAGAATTTCAAAATGTCTGCAAAATTTGACATTGAGAAGTTTGATGGCAAAATTAGCTTTTCTATTTGGCGAGTCCAAATGAGGGCCGTTCTTATCCAGAGCGGATTAAAGAAAGCTTTAGATGGGAAGTCAAAGAAACCAGTTTCCATGACCGATGATCAATGGGACGAGTTGGATGAAAAGGCGCTTTCAACAATTCAACTTTGTTTGTCGAAGGAGGTTCTTCGTGAGGTTGCCAATGAAGAAACCGCTGCGGCTTTGTGGCTGAAGTTAGAAACTTTATACATGACCAAGAGCCTCGCAAACAAGCTTCGTCTCAAAGAACGGTTATACACCATTCGTATGGTTGAAGGTACTCCTATTCAAACTCATCTTGATGAGTTTAATTCTATTATTATGGATATGCAAAATATTGATATTAATATTGAAGATGAAGACAAAGCTGTTTTGTTGGTTGTCTCTTTACCTTCTACCTATAAGCACTTCAAAGAAATCATGTTGTATGGAAATAATGATACCTTATCCTTTGAAGATGTTAAATCTAATTTATTGTCCAAAGAAAAATTTGATCTTGAAGTTAATTCTGTGGACAAGGGTGAGGGCTTAAGTGTTCGAGGTAGAACTCAAGAAAAAGGGAGTACCAATTATAAAAAGTTCAGATCCAAATCCAGAGGTCGCAAATCCAACAAAACTTGTCGCTATTGAAAGATACCGGGGCATGACATTCCTGATTGTTTTATCTTAAAGAAAAAACAAGAAAAACAAGATAAGGGAAAATTTCAACAATCCTCTGAAGCTGCTAATATTGAAGCCAATTCTGACGGTGATAATCTTTTATTTGTTGTCTCTTATAATAATAAGAGTAAAACAGAATGGATTCTTGATTCTGGATGTACTTTTCATATGTGTCCTTATAAGGACTTATTCACCACTTTTGAACATGTTGACAGTGGTGTTGTTTTGATGGGCAATGATACCCAATGCAAAGTTGCAGGAATAGGTACTATTCAGATCAAGGCTCATGACGGTGTTGTCAGAACCTTGGCTAATGTCCGCTATATTCCAGATTTGAAGCGGAACTTAATTTCTCTTGGCACCCTAGAGTCTCTCGGGTGTAGGTATTCAGCTGAAGGTGGAGTTCTAAAGGTATTGAAAGGTGCTATGGTATTATTGAAAGCTAACCGGATTGGTAGTTTATATGTCTTGCAAGGTTCTGTTGTGACAGGTTCAACAGCTGTATCTTCTTCAATGCATGATAATGACATTACCAAATTATGGCACATGCGCCTGGGCCATATGAGTGAAAAAGGTATGCACCTTCTAAGCAAACAAGGTCATCTTGGTAAACATGGCATTGGTAAATTGGATTTTTGTAAACATTGTGTTTTTGGGAAACAGAAAAAGGTTAGTTTCTCCACTGCAACTCACCGTACCAAAGGTATTCTTGATTATATTCATTCTGACCTTTGGGGGCCTTCTAAATTTCCTTCTCATGGAGGATGTCGCTATATGATGACCATCATTGATGATTTTTCTCGCAAAGTTTGGGTTTATTTTCTGCAGCATAAAAATGAGACTTTCTCCACTTTCAAGAAGTGGAAAACTCTTGTTGAAACCCAGACAGGGAAGAAAGTGAAGAAGCTTAGAACAGACAATGGATTAGAGTTCTGCAATGGTGATTTTAATGAGTTCTGCACAAAAAATGGTATTGCTAGACACAAAACTATTCCAAGAAATCCTCAACAAAATGGTGTTGCAGAACGGATGAACAGGACTCTACTTGAGAGAGTTCGTTGTATGCTCTCAAATGCTGGGTTATGGCATCGGCGTGAATTTTGGGCTGAAGCAGCATCTACTGCTTGTTACCTGGTTAATCGTTCTCCACATTCAGCACTTGATTTCAAAATCCCAGAAGAAATTTGGTCAGGTAATCCTGTTGATTATTCTAACTTAAGAATCTTTGGATGTCCTGCTTATGCACATGTTAATGATGGTAAATTAGCTCCAAGAGCTGTTGAGTGCATATTTCTTGGTTATGCATCTGAGTCTAAAGGATATCGCTTATGGTATTCTGATGCAAAGTCACGGAAATTAATTCTTAGCAGAGATGTGACTTTTAATGAGGATGCATTTTTATCTTCTGGAAAACAATCTATTGTGTCTTCTTCTACTAGTACAGGTAATCTACAGGGTACTAGCGAGAAGGTGGAGTTGATAGTGAAACCTACAGTTCCTAATGTTGATGTTCCATCTTCCTCTACAAATCAATCTAGCATTGATGATCATTATGTTGATTGTGATGACAGTACAACTTCTCCTATTCATCAGCAAGAAGATGATTATTGTATTGCTCGAGACAGAACCAGAAGACTAATTAAAAGGCCAGCTAGATACACTGATGGTGATAATTTAATTGCTTATGCANAACATTAGATGATTCTTTTAAGGTGCTAATAATTATGTTCTTTGTTTCAGATTGTCTATAAAATTGGTATGCCTTACTTTTTGAAATAATAAGACTTTTTACTGCTATGTTGACTACATTAATTTTCAGCTAACCAAAGTTTGTTTAGGCTCTTAATGACGCAGAGAAGTTGTTTCAAGATGCTATAGACGATTCAATACCTTAAGAGCAAGAGCTATGCTGCTATATCTGTAAGTGATTTGCTGTTATATATTTTTCATTTCTATAAGTTCACCTTTTTGTAACTGTGACATCTTTAAAGCTATTTACTAATTGTGTAATGCTTAGATTCTAATTTTTTGGGCAATGCATGGAAAATATGAGACTAGCACAAATGAAATAGCGGGTGAATACGAGAAATAACATGAGTTTTACATTGCATAATTACACATATAAATAAAGGAATATGAAACTAGCACAAATGGTTAGATTCTAATATCATGCATGTTTATAAAGGAATGTGATTAAAATCCTAGCCTAACCTTGAGTTGTATAGCTATAGATGGACATAAACCAATAAAACTATTTGTCATGGCTATAGAAGCTGAAACTAAATAAGAATCATAAGTCATAACTAAATGACTAAGTTTCAAGCTTAACATAAATGATTGTGAATTGTGAAGGTGCATTCTTTTATCCTTAGTTACATTCTTTGAAGTACCAGTTCCGGAGCATGGTACCTGGTACGTGTTACGTTTGTTAAATGATGGAACTATGTAACTATGCTTTATCTCCCTCTGAGAGCGGCAACACGAGCTGCCAAGTCATCATAATCCTCCGGTAGATTAGGATGCACACGCCCTCTACCAACCTTGAACTCTTGATCTAAGGACATTTTTCTTGCATGCCATGTTGATGTTTCTACTGCATTTGTGGGTTCAGTAGGAAGAGATGTACCTCTCACATATGATCTTTTACCCTTTCTGTTGCATTTCATTAAATTGTTTTTACCTCTATCTATTGTATTTTGTTTTCGGTAAGGTGGTGGAATAAGCCAATAGGAAGATGGGCTCTTAATTTGTACTTCATCATCAGAAGTGCTTCCCAATGAAATTGAACTAGATTTTGTGCCATCCATTGATGACATATCTGTACTTGCTTCATCTTCACTACTGCTTTGTTGAATCCATGTTTCACCATTGAAATCCTTCTTTCCTTGAGAGGTAGTGTTTCTTTCTTTTCCTTTAGACTTATTGTAATCACTTTCATCTCTGTGTTTATCAACCTTAGTCCTCTCCTGAAGACAATAGTATTATTTCATTGGTAGTTGTATCATAATCAATTCAAACTAGTAAATTTGAAGGCTTACTATTACTCCATGTAGAGATTGTGCATAAAGTGTTTTCTCCAAAGCCTTATCATCCCACTCTATAGAGAACTCTTGTGCTATATCATACAATAATTTAATCTTCATTTCTCTTGTTGGAGGATCTCTGCTCAACTTCTCAACAAACTAAGGAAAATAAATTATTCAATTTTAGATACAAAGTTTACATTCACATGAAAATTATGAATAAGTATGTGCTATAAGGTGTGTTATAATTGGTTTACCTCTTTATTTATATAAGGTTCAAGTGAATTCCCAAATTTCTGAGTAAACAAAGTTCTGAAGTCACGCAATTCTGGCAAATCAGCAAATCTTGCTGCAGCATATATCAATGATGGTATAGCTTCTTTGCATTCATCAGGACAATCCCTGTTTAAGAAGGTTAGAATATTGTCATTATAAATCCCGTAAATGCGTTACAAATACAACAACAATCAACAATCGAGTCTTTATTCCACTATCTGAACAATCGAGTCTTTATTCCACTATTTGAAGAAGCATACCCATTTTTACTCAGCTCTTCAACATGATCTGATATGCATTCAACAAACTTTGCAATAAGTTCATAGCAGGATAACAATTTTTGCTCGAATAGAAGCTCTGCAACCTGCATCAAGTGCAAAGACTTAATAACGATGTTCTAAATTCATTGATGTAAGACCCATCAAGAATGTTGAAATATTAAATGATTTTTTTTACCTTTGTATATGCATTATAGTCATGGCCATTCTTAAGAAGTTCAGCAATGTCACTCTTCATAAACTTCTGAACTGCTTTCCTCTTCTTTTGGATTATCTCTAGCCTCATATTTATAAACTTCACATAGGATATGCTGTGTTTTCCAAAATAAAAATTAGGAAGGAAAAAAAAACAACATATTCCAAACAAACAGAAAAAGTTAGTGTTGTTTTTACCATTTTGTATAGAATTTTGGCTTCATTAACCACTGAAATATTTGTGTCCAAGAATTTGAAGAGGACATATTGGTAGAAAAGGAAAAACGGGGTTTCTATTTGTATTTTTTTATAAAGGAAAATTATACTAAAATGAGTATAAGGGGATGTCCACCCGTTATAAAAAGGATCATTTTGACAACTTTGCATAACTTAGCATTATACAAAGTTTTGGATCCATATACCAATTTGCAAAAGATAAAGAATTTTGAGGTATAAAAGAGGTACACCAAATCCAAAATCTAGTTTGAATTAAATCAAACAAGTACAGATAGCTCGAGTCATTCTCGAGAAAGTTCACTTCATTTCTCAAATATTTGTTTATTTTGATGTATTTGTATATTTGAGGCTATGTTGTGGTTAAATATAGATGTAAATGTTTGAGAATGAACATAAAATTAAGGCAAGAATAAGTATTAAGGAGACCTCAAAGAAAAGAAATGGAACTAAGGAGAAGCTATTTGGACAAATAGGTAAAACATGAAAACCCAAGAAAGAAAGATACAACAAAAAAGACTCAACACTCAAGTAATTCTTTGATTATATAGAAGGAAAATGCAAATTATGGAACATATAGAGAGAGAGTATTGTTCAATGCATATATATAAGAGTATAGAGCAAGTTTGTATAGAAAATATTTTGTGAAGAAAAAATATTGTGACAATTTTTAGACAGCTTTAATTTCTACAATGAACCTTACATTATAAAAAAATAGTTATAAAAAAAGTGATCAGAATTTAATGTCCAACTAGCATTATATGGTTGATACTCAATCCAGTCATGTGATGTTACAGCCGCAATAAGACTTTATATAAATATCCATGCATTTAGGATTTAGTTGGTTAATGATGAAAGTTCCAACATAACTAAAAAAAGACAACCAAAGTCCAATATAATGTGTGAGACCAACAAGACATTGGTTAATGAATGGTTTCTCTCTTTGTCTGAATTAGTGGATTAACATAGACAACAACATCCCAATATATGGATAATAAATTGTATATACTTCAACTTTTTCTCAAAATGTCTTTCTACATAATCTGTTTTTACCCCTTCATGTCCACATTTTACAGTGTAACAAATTGACATATATGATTCATAATCTTCCCCTACAGTATTAGACAGCTTCCTCTTTAATTATTTACAACATGCATCAATTATGTTCTATTTGATAAGACTAAAGAAGCACAATTCCATGGAATTATTCTAAAGTTTTGTGTTTTAAACCATCCAAATTAAAGGTGGCCATAGTTAATACTTAATTTTGGGCAGAATTAAAATAAATTATAATCAAAGAATGAAATATTTGTTATATATCATGGTTAGTGCTTCCAACTTTGACAATCATTTGGTATATAATTCTCATTAGTTAGGTCTAAACCACAATCGTAACGTAAAATTATGGTTATAGTTTATGACTAACTAGCGTGTCGACATACATTTAATGATGATAAACACTTCGCGTAAACAAACATTTCATAT
>NC_032025.1:5928814-5929790 GCF_001865875.1 Lupinus angustifolius
CATTTGGTATATAATTCTCATTAGTTAGGTCTAAACCACAATCATAACGTAAAATTATGGTTATAGTTTATGACTAACTAGCGTGTCGACATACATTTCATGATGATAAACACTTCGCGTAAACAAACATTTCATATTTGCCAACCTGCATTCTTATTTTCTAGTATTGAATATTTAATTTTTAGGGCATTGATGGATTGGCAAAGTAAATATTCTTATTTTCAATTCATTTTTTTTGGTAATGAGTATACATGATATTATAATTTTGTTTGAATATTTAATTATACATGATATTATAATTTTGGCTATATAGTTTAGGATTGAGTGTAGAGTCTACATATGATATAAATTATTAAAAAAGAAGTATATTCTAAGAAAGAATAAGTCTTTAATATTTGATTTGATTGTATTTTGACACTTATTCAAAAGTGTGATCTTCCTTATCTGAAAAATTGGATCAGAGGTGAACATGGGATAATCTTCGGATATGAAGAATATGAAATAAAGAAGGTACGTTGTTTAGTTTTTGAGTGTTTCAAAGAACCTAATATGCTCTCCACTTAAAAAAGTAACCTAAAGTAATTGTATACAACCTCTTGAACCATTTTTTTGCATCCAATAATTGCAAAACTATTTTCATTGTATATATTATAAATTTGAATATATCATATTGTCTTTCAATTACCACTATTTAAGTATATAAATGGAATTAAATGAAATTACTCATATTCAATTACCTGAATGTCCTTTATACATATTTTGTATTTACATAGTAGTAAGGGTAAAGTCGATATATAAAAATTACGCATGTTCAATTACCTCTATACCCCTTAAACATGTTTTACCTTATAAATATAATACAAAAGTTAATTACTAACATTAGAGGAATAAATGTGTTAAGTATTTTTTATACATGTTATTTTTTTTTAAGGTGTGTGAGGTTTTTTTGTACCAATGGTATATTCTCACCTTTTTT
>NC_032025.1:5929890-5939662 GCF_001865875.1 Lupinus angustifolius
AATTTTGCAGAGGTGGTAAAAAATGGGCTAACAACTCCTAAAACTTCGAAACAGCCTCCTATTATCATTGCGAGGAGTGTGAGCTGCCCTTCCCCTGCCCCAAATTTCGAATTTAACACATCTGAGGAGCATCCTCAATGGCTTCAGGATAGTTATATTAGGACCATATCTGACCATATGGATTGCGAAAGTCTTCGNGAAAAATTGCACCTTGATGGGTTTTATTCGATTCATCTCATACCCCTTGGAGGACGTTTAGTTCTCCTTCGAGCAGATGAGGAAGGTGAAATGGAGACAATCCTCTAGGATGAGCATGCCTGGTTTGAGACTCGCTTTGTCACTATTCGCAAATGGCAACCGTTAGATGTGGCTCATGAAATATTTCTTTGGCTCAGGTGTTATGGTGTTCCACTCCATGCATGGGAGGAGACGTTTTTCCATAACATAGCTTCTCTTTTCGGAAAATTTCTTGGCATCGACAACGGGACTAGATACAAGCAGCGTTTGGAGTTTGGTCGCGTACTCATAGCTTCCTCATCCCGAACCATGGTGGACAAGGTGATTAATGTGAAGATTAATGGAGTTCTCTTTGATATCCATGTCATTGAAGAACGAGAACCATGTTGGCATATGATTAAAACTCCATCTCTAAATCGGTCGTCTGACATCAGTTCCTCCTCCGAATCTGGATACTCTTGAGTCGATCAGCTTCTGGACGAGAAAGAAGAAGGTTGAGAGGTAGAGGTTGAAGACGAAGATGAGACAGCCGGAGGTCCAGACCAGATGGAGCAGAACCGTGCTGACCCGACCAGACTGGTTTCTCCTGAGACCCAGCACAGGTTGGCCAAACTGTGCGGGAATAGTTCCCTACCTGCATTCAATTCCCAGACCATGCTAGTGGAAAATTCAGATTTAATGCAGCCGGTTGTCATTAATTCAGGCCCAAAAAATTCGACTGAAATTAATAGCGATGGATGATAAACATGAAATGACTACAACATTAATTAGCACCATCCACTCAATGATTCCAAACGGCCACATTGCTTTGGAGTTTGACACTCTTAATTCTTGCATTAATGGCACGGTTCTCCCTCATTCTCCTTTTAATTCTTTTGCTCTAAACCTAGACCACAACCTTATTAATGAGGAAAGATAACCCCTTGACCTCACCCATTTAAATGCTTCTGCTCTGAATTTGAATAAGGAATATACTGCTAATTATGAGGAAAGAGAACCCCTTGGGCCCATGCACTTAAATGGTTGCGAACTCCCACCTCTCTCATTAATCCTTAGTCTCACTCCCTCCTTAAATATGGTTACCGTTCCACCTCCTAATTCATCCTCTTCATCATTGCCCATAAAACCTCTCAACCTAGCCAATAAATCAACACAAAACTGCCCCATTAGATTACAATTTTTTTAGGTATTAAAAATCACATTTCATCATAACTTATTTGAAAATTTCATAATTTTTCCTTAAATTATGTTTGTGGGCCGCCGCGGGTGGGCCGCATTGCCCAATGGTAATGTCGTGGGCTTGGCGGGCAAAACGTGTAGGGCGAAACAGGCAAATGGACAAAATTTGTATGTCTTGTATGCAAAAAAATTGCGGGTTATGCGGGCTCGCTCGTGGACATTGCCCGTTTTGTCATCTATATTTATAATTTCAACATGATATCAAATATATGGTATCTACCTTGGGAAAGTTTAGGCTTGTGGTTATTTTATCGGTTGGTTTTCCAATTGTTACATCCTTATGATCATTTATCGTCATTTAGCCTCTCTCTTTAGCACATAATCTTTATATCCCTATTTTATCTCAATGCAATAGAGGAAATCATCTAAATGATTTGACTTGTGTTTGAAGAATATAGTTGGTTATGTAGCAAGCAAATATGTAGAGAGAAAATGTGTTATGTAGAATGCTTAATTTTATTCATCAATAAGATACATAATTTATACAACATGAAAAAGAAAACTGATATAGAAACAAATAAATTCCGACATGAATAGCATAATGAGTCACATAAGTGCTNGGGCGAGATTTTGCTCGCCTGAGCGAGATTCGGCTTGCCCGAGCGAGAGAGAAAAAAAAATTTATATATTATTTTTGGGACTTCAGTATCTTTGTGTATTGGTTTAATTGTTGTTTGGTTGTCCATTAAGGTTGTTTAAATACAATTGTTAAATACATTAGTGATTTATATATTAAGTGAAAACTAAGAGAATGTTTTGGATATCTATACATATTTTTAAATGTGAATATTTTTTTTCGTAGTGTATCTCCAATTTATATGCAATGAACTATTTATTTCGAAGTTCGTGGTTGCTCATTCAAATAAATGTCACTTAAATAAATTAAATCATTATTATATTGAAATTTAGTGAAGTCTTATACCACTAAAACGACATCTTGTTAGTTATATAAGAAAATATGAGTAAGAATATGATTCACTATTTTATATATAGATTATTATTAATCTAAATAAATATATGATATTTACTTATTTAGATCTAAAGAGGAGAAAAAATCATATAAAGTTATAAACCTATTCAAACAAGTGAATAAGAATTTAAGAACTCCATCTGTCACCGTTTTTCTCTCTCTTAATTCACAAGTTGTCCCCACGGCCACCCCATTAAAAAAAAGCGCCGAAGTGTGGTGCCTTATGTAATTGTTTGTGCATATCTTTTGCTCATACCTTGCTTCACTTAACAACCAAATCATCATTAATATTATGAAAAAAGAACATGAGAGCAATCAGTGGCCACCTACTCTTAATCATCAACGATAGAACCACCAAAATTCTTTGCTTGTTTACACAGCAAACAAACCCACCTGAACTCTGATATGATCCAATTCAAATCTTCAGCTATGTCCACTCACACAGACTCTTCTCCCATTCCTTCCATTACCACACTACCACTCAACCTCCACTTCAATCTTCATCATGTTCTTCCTCTACTATTACTACTTTTTATTCTTATACAGTTTCCACCGCCGGCAACCGCACAGTTACCAAACACACTGACACCTCCTCCACCTGACAATACTATTTCCAATGTCCAGTTCAATAAATCTATGGTCATGGCCCTCGTGATCCTGGTCGTTGTGTTCGTACTATTGGGTTTCGTTTCTGTCTACACTCGCCAGTGCACAGAGCGAAGAATGAGAGGAAGACACGACCTTTCGATCCCAATTATCGGAAGTAACCACCGGCCACGTGGCCTAGACCGGGAGATAATTGAAACCTTCCCAACCTTCATATACTCCACCGTGAAGAGCCTCAAGATAGGAATGGCCACGCTAGAATGCGCCGTGTGCTTAAACGAGTTTCAAGACGATGAAAAACTGCGTTTGATCCCAGTTTGTAACCACGTGTTTCACGCTGAATGCATCGATGCTTGGTTAGTTAATCACTCCACATGCCCTGTTTGTCGCGCCAACCTTGTTTCCACACCAAGCGAAGTTGTTCCCTTTATGACGATTCAACTTCCGGATCAAACCGACCCGGAACCGGACCCGGTCCACGTTGATGAATTCAGTGGAAGACAAGGTACAGTGATGAAGGAGTCTCCGAAGTTGAGTAATAACAATTCGGTTAATCAGAACCGTCCACGTAGATCAAGGTCAACTGGGTTTAGATTCACGAATTTGCTTCCACGCTCTCACTCGCTGGTTCAACGCGGTGAGAATTTGGAGAGGTTCACGTTGAGGTTGCCGGAGGAGGTGAGGAATCAATTGGTGACGTCAACGCTTAGCCGCACGAAGAGTTTAGGCGTAGCTTTCACACCCGAGAGTAGTGAGAGGAGGGGTTATAGGACACGAAGTGTTGGCAGTGGCTGTGGGAGGAACAATCTCGAGCGGTTGGACCAGTCGGATCGGAGAATGTTTCGTTGGATGAGTAGAGCGGGTTCCAACATATCAAAGAAGGTTACTGAGTTTAATAAAGATGACGTGGGAGAACGATCATCGGACCGGCTATTTTCTGGAAAGGAAAATGATATGTGAACTTGGCTTTTAAGTTAGGTGGATAGAGGTGGTGAGATAATTGCTTTTATACATTTTATTCTTATTTTGTACAATTTATTAGATTATGTTTTAGTTAATCAGTGAATGAGTGGATAGTATAAAAATATGGCGAGATAATTGTTTTGCTTTCATTTCACACAGGGTATTGTTATTTTTACGATAAAAGGTTTCATACAGTTGTGTATTTTTCCTTTTTAATTCTTTTTTAAAATCCCTTTTTAATTCTTTTTAAGATATCCATTTGCAGTTTTAGAAGAATTTTGGTTGCCAAGTGTTGCAGAGAGGGAGATGGAGATCACAAGTCCAAACATATCACATGTCTCAAATAATATTTCATTTCATGTCTTAAAACAATAAGATTGCTTCATCTTATTACCTTTTGCTTTTAAATTTTTATTTTATCCACGTGTTAATATATGATTGACTTGTGACATAAAATGGGATACAATTGAAGACAAGTGATCTCCATACGTAATGATGTATTTACTTTGTGTGTCAATGACATGAAGGTTTTCTAGTGTTTTAGTGTCATGGCTTGTATAATTTCCATGAGTTAATTAGGTCTAACGGAAATGAGTATGTTTTACCTATACTAGATGCAGAAAGAGTCTTCATAAGACGAGACAAGGCATATACATCATCTAACTCTTCATCAAAACCATTACTAGAGTCCTCCCAAATCATGTGTCTGCTGCACCCTATTTATATGAGAGTTCATTATCTAACAACTCGAGTGTAGGGAGTATCATGGTGCTATCTTGTTCTTCAAGTTTAAGCAAAATCCCAAATTAGATGACCCGAAGTCACCCTAAGACAATCTTTAAGCTCATATCCCACATGTTCGGCTTTTAATTGAGCCTCATGATAAGGGCATTGGAGTTGCCCCTTAGATAGTACTACCCTTTGAGTTGGGTTCTCAACTCAATAATAACAACATCTGAAGTCTAAAGGACTTGTTATGATGGATTCACTTGGAAAATGGAGATTTCTAAAAGTGAGTATAACATTCATTGAAACTTGTGGCTACTACAAGAGATTCACAAGTTGATGGAACATAATTGATCGACCTCCCTCTTGTGAACATGGTAAAATAAAGTCAATTTTGAAGAGAGAGATAAATTGGGAAGGTTTTGGTCGATGTATTAATGGGATATTTCAAAATCAATAAGCAATAAAGGAAATAATCCAATAACTATTTGAATAGTGCCTAGTAAAATGAGGGAGGAGATGTGAGAATTACTTCCAACATGTCTCATTTATAAAAATATATTATATGAGGCGAAAGACTTACATTTGATCGATGACGAAGTGATATATTTTAGTCAATAACAACATAAAATAAGTTATTATTTCATTCTGATATAATATTAATGTATCATTTCAAAACTAATTAAAAGAATGAGGTGAGCCAGCTGTACTTACTTCCTAATAGGATGAACCTTCGGTATATGTACATAATACAAAAAGAAATTTAAAATTTGTTTATTACTTAGAATTTTATATTCTCCTTTTTGTGTCAAAATTTATTAATTAAATTATTTTAATTAGTTTTATTTAATAAATTTGATAGCCTAATGTATGGGATTTCTATTTAATAGGTTTTGAGGATGATAAGTACATACTATCATATCCTTGTAACTGAAGAATTTATTCATAGAATTTTTTACTTGTAAATTATAAGACAAACAACTTTATTATTACATTAAGACACATCCAAATACTTAATGTCATAGAAATAACCTATTCCCTTATAAAGATGGGGCTACATATATATATACTATTCTCAAATTTCACTATAGTATAATACAGTAAACCGCCCTTTTGAAGATGTCATGCATTTAGACAAAGCGAATCACCAATTTTAATTACAATCAATTCATCAATAATTATTAAAGTTTCTCCATTGTATTTTTTATAGGAAAAAATAGGATTCATGAGATAATAAAGTCTTAGATTACAAAAAATCTATTTACCCTACTTAAATAGTCTTATAATTATTATGTTATAAGAAAAATATGTAGTCAACTAGTCTTAAAACAATAACATTATTAATACAAATAGTTTGAAGTCTATTATTTACGAACGGACCATATTTGAGATCTAAAGCCATTGTTTTAGCGATCTTATGATTGGCCCACTCTTGCACAAATGGTGTGTTTTTACTAGACAATAGTTAATCTCACTTTAAATTCTTGTAGGGGTTAATACTTTATCCTAACATGACAATAATGAATTTAAAAGAGTAAATTGTAGTGGAAAATTATGGATTGGAGAACTAATTATCTTATTTTTCTAATGTACACTTGCCTCAGAGATTAACATGTATAAATACGTGTTGATTGTTTTCATAGATTTAAGTCACTAAGTATGATATGATGAATGATATCATTACAATTAATTAACGAATTTGCAAATCGCCTTAGTTTAACTCCATACCCTTCACATAAGTTAACACAAAGGTAAACAAAAATCATCATTTTGGATTAAAGGTAAATATAAAGGTGCAATTATATTTTGGTTTTAGTAGATCTCTAATTCAATTTTATACTTGGAGTGCTATTATTATTGTTGTTTTGTTAGATTGGATTTTAGTGGATCTCTTTTGAACCATGTAATATTTTTATCATCTCATTTTCGAGAATTGTATATTTATTTTTTCCTATTTGTAATTTTTGTTCTTTTTAATAAAATTTTCACTTAACAAAAAAAATAACTATTTTAACAATAGTCTCAAACACGTGTAGACAAAGATGTGAGCACTCAAGCTTTTCTGCATGAGTATGCTTATCAATAAATAAATTGTTTTCAAATAATGTTGTACTCTATTTCTTACAGCCCTAAATAAATCTATAGCATCTACCTTTGTCATTAAAAATATTGTCCCATGCCTTAAAAAAAATTGTGTCATGTTGATGTTAATTTTTTTGCAAAAGTACCTGATCATGTTTGTCTTTCCCTTTTCATGCATCTTGGCTTTCTATTGTTGGAATTTCTGACAATTTATGGGTCACAAATATAATTCTATAATTGTGTTATGGCCATTATGTAATTAGCCAAAATATAAAATGATCTTAAGTAATTAATTTGGTGACTAAGGGCATATGTGTCATGAAATAATAATAAGTGTAGATACATTTAGGCAATTTTTGATTTGATGAAGGGACTGAATCAGAATTATTGCAACTAAAGTAGTAACCACTACGGGGTTACTTTTATGGGTTATGGTCCCCATTTGTAGAGCAACAGGTTTTCAGGTGTTAAGGTTAAGGAGAATAAGGTAGGATGAGAATAGTGTTATCCAGGATAGGATAACACTATCCACTCATCCATAAGGGCTTATAAGGCATAAGGATAAGCCTCCTCCAACTAACCTCAACAGAAAACTTTTCAGAAACTAAGGTATTCTCTCATTCCCCTTTAGAGAGAACTAAAGGAAAACCATTCGGCGCTCTATCATCTGGAAGATCATCTCACCCTCATACCTTCGAGATTCCGGAAATGGCTCAACAAGGTATGTTCTTCTTCTTCACCATGAACTCATTTGGGGTTTCTTCGGTCTGGACCATGGATGTTCCATTTGGGTGTATGTATGGACATACACATTCGGTTGTGGGAACAAAGTCATGGTCATAAGGACTTCCGCATTCACTATATGGATTTCGGATGAAGAAGGAATTTCTCCAACATTCAGCAACTAAAAAAGCACACCGAATCAAATCTATATTCAGCCACAACAGCCAAAAATTCCACAGTGAAGTGTAAAAATTAAGACAATTATTAAATTGTAAAAATCAACAAACTTGTTATAGTACAACTTAAATTGTAAAATTCAATGGACTGCTCTGCTTCTGGAAAGGAAAAAGGGACTCTATTATCAAACAGCTCCGAAGCAAGAAAGTCATTATAATTTCTATACCCAGAAAATAACAGAAAAAAATAAAATAGATGGTCCACTTTCATATTTATTTATTTGGCTCCTAATCTGTTCATCCTTTGATATTGAAATACTAGCTTATTATGCTTACAAGGCATACCTCTCAAACTAGTTTATGATCCATAACCAAGGAAGTATATAGTGGAACACAGGAACAGTAAATAAAGGAGGCACCAATTGTTCAGCTTCCTATTTAACAAGTTGGGGCAATGCAGTAGCATCCAATTGCTGTAAATAAAAATAACACTAGTTAGCTATTTTAATTAAGTGTTATGCATATATAATTTGAACTCACAATTGCTCTAGAGTGTAGAGTCACGAGCAGCAAGGCTATAATTGTAAACTTTATTTGAAGTCATGTGTAAATGGATCTTAAGGAAATATAGTTTTCACATCATAAGAATAGTTACAGATTACTAACCTTTACCCATGGCGATACCATCCTCCATTTAATTGTTGTTTGGTGTTCTTTGTGTTCTTGGTTTATAGAGTAACTCTTCTATCTCCTTCCCGTTCTTACTATGTTTTTCCTTAAGTGATGGCTGATAGAACAATTTTTATGGGCAGAGATAGGGACAATGTTTCTGGTCCTTTTACTTGTTAGTATAATGCTTCCATCAAACAGTATATATAGGCTCTTTCCCAAGAGTCTTAACATTTCATTGATAACTCTTCATCCAAGAGTTATATCATTTAAACAATGAAATAATACATTCATTCATGTCACAATAAGCATATTTCTTACATTCTCCCACTTGTCTCATGTGACAATACAATTCATGATTTTATAAACATCAAACATAATGCGCATATTCAGAATATGTTTTCCATATTCATTACATTACAAGTCATGATTAAGAACAAGAACTAATAAGAGTCATGGCGGTTGTACATCACTTATTCGATATAGTCCCTTCCATGTACTACTATATTAGCTTTATTCTTAACATGACACATTAATGAGAATCATATAATAATGTCATTTAGAAAGAAAATTTTATTTTCAACATTATCATTCCCACATGTGTACATAAGTGTGAAAATAAAATAATAATCAGAAACTTAAATATTAACGAGTTCGAAGTGTCAAAATATTGAGACTTTATTAATAACATAATGTTCAACATTCATTTGCAAACATAATACCCATATTTGTTACATGACCAATAAATATTTTGGACGGTAACCCTTTCGTCAAAGGGTCTGCAATCATAAGGTTAGTGCTAATATGCTCAATTGACACTCTAAGTTTCTGAACTTCTTCTTTAACGGCAAAGTATTTCACCTCCATATGTTTAGCACATTTGGAATACTTGTCGTTTTTAGGAAAGAAGAATGTTGCATAATTATCACAATAAATTTTCAGTGGCTTGGCAATACTATTGACAACTCCAAGTCCTGAAATAAAGTTTCGTAGCCATTTAGCATGAACTGTAGCCTCAAAGCATGCCACAAATTCAGCTTCCATAGTGGATGCAGCAATGACAGTCTGCTTCGCACTCTTCCATGATATAGCTACTCCAGCTAATAAATATACATAACCGAAAGTAGACTTTCTTGTGTCTATGCATCCGGCAAAGTCTGAATCTGAATATCCAATCACCTCCAGATGATTTGATCTCCTATAAGTAAGCATGTGATCCTTTGTACCTTGTAAGTATCTCAGAACTTTCTTTGCAACTTTCCAGTGTTCTATACCAGGATTACTCTGGTATCTTCCTAACATTCCAACTGCAAAACTAATATCTGGTCGCGTACAAGTCTGAGCATACATTAAACTCCCAACTATAGATGCATAAGGAATT
>NC_032025.1:5939762-5941769 GCF_001865875.1 Lupinus angustifolius
GGATGGTTTCACATCCATTTGGTGTAACTCCAAATCATAATGAGCCACCAATGCCATGATAATCCTAAGTGAGTCTTTCTTAGAGACTGGTGAAAACGTCTCTTTATAATCAATACTATCTTTCTGAGTATAGCCTTTTACTACAAGTCTGGCCTTATAACGTTCTAAGTTACCATAAGAATCACGTTTGGTTTTGAAAACCCACTTACAACCAACTGTTTTGGAATCTTTTGGTAACTCAACAAGGTCCAAACCTCATTTTGTTTCACAGATTTTAACTCATCTTTCATGGCATTTAACCATTTATCGACATTATTACTACCCATGGCTTCTGAAAACATAACTGAGTCATTCTCAATTCCTATGTCACATTCTAACTCATGTAGGTAAACCACATAATCATCAGAAATAGCAGATCATATTTCTCTTTGAGATCTTCTTAATGCTATCTCTTGTGATTCTTCTACTATAGGTTCATCAACTTCATTTTCAGTAATGGGATTATTTTGTTGTTCTCCATCATTACTAATCGGTTCAATAACTTGAGGAACAACATTATTAGGGACACAAGTAAATGGAACTTGTACCCTCACTTCTTGAATTTCCACTTTACGTGGTGTTCACTAATACTAATCTCATCATTCTCAATAAACCTAGCATTCTCAGTCTCAACAATTCTTGTAGTATGGTTTGGACAATAAAATCTATACCCTTTTGATTTTTCTGGATAACTAATGAAATAACTAGTGATTGTTCTTGCATCCAGTTTCTTTTCTTGTGGATTATAAATTCTAATTTCCGCCGGGCACCCCCAAACATGCAAGTGCCTTAAACTAGGTTTCCTTCCTGTCCACAGTTCAAAAGGAATCTTTGGAACTGCCTTACTAGGAACCCTATTAAATAAATACATGGCGGTCTTTAAAGCATAAGTCCAAAATGAAATGAGTAAAGGTGAATTACTCAACATACTCCTAACCATATTCAACAATGTTCTATTACGCCTTTCTGATACACCATTTTGTTGTGGTGTACCCGGCATTGTGTATTGTGCACATATGCCACGACTTTCAAGGAATTTAGCAAATGGACCTAGATGTTGTTCATTTTTATCATATCTTCCATAATACTCACCGCCTCGATCAGACCTCATAATTTTCACCCTTTTATCTAATTGTCTTTCAACTTCAGTAATGTAAATCTCTAAGGCTTTTAGGGCTTGAGATTTATCAGACAATAAATAGATATATCCATAACGTGAATAATCATCAATGAAGGTAATGAAATATTTTTCTTTATTGAAAGAATTAACATCAAAAGGTCCACAAATATCTGTGTGTATAATTTCAAGAAGCTTAGTGCTTCTTGTGGCTCCTTTCTTTGTGTGTTTTGTTTGTTTACCTTTAATGCAATCCACACAAATATTCAGATCGGTAAAATCTAAATCTGGAAGGATTAAATGAAGGTAATGAAATATTTTTCTTTATTTGGAAATGTGTCCCAAACGTTTATGCCACAAATAAGCAGAACATTCATCAATTAAGCCACGCTTAATTCCAACATTATGATGCAAGGTTAGAAGTGTTTCAGAGAAAAGATTATCAAGATTTAATTTATACAATCCATCACATAATATACCATTACCAATTAAATGAGTATATTTATACAAACTGAAACATTCATTACCAAATTTAAAAGAGTATCCAGCAACATCAAGTTTAGATAAAGAAACCAAATTCCTAGATATATTAGGTACATAAAGGGTTTCAAATAAATATAAATGATGTCCAGTATCAAGGATTAAACGATAAGTCCCGACGGCTTCCACTGGAACCTTCACTCTGTTTCCCATAAAGACAAATTTTTCATTTGGTCTTGTAGTTCGGGTCGTAATGAATCCCTGCATAGTATTAGAAACATGAGCAGTACATCCAGAGTCAATCCACCAAGTATTATAAGGAACTTCTGCTAAGTTTGATTCAAAACATACATAAGCACTAGGCTTACCTT
>NC_032025.1:5941869-5959691 GCF_001865875.1 Lupinus angustifolius
CAATCTTTCTACAGAAATGACATCTATTATCATGATGTTCCTTCTTGTGGATTTGAGAAGATGACTCATTAATCTTTAAGAGTCCTTTCCCTTTCTTGTCATGTTTCTTACTTTCTTTCTAGCTCATCGATGATTAACATAATTGATGGAATAATTTCCTTGACTCCTCATTCTGGTTTCCTCTTGAACTAACATACTATGCAATTCATGCACATTCCATTTGTCTTTCATGGTGTTATAGTTCATTTGGAAAGGACCATATTCAGAGGGTAATGAATTTAGTATAAATTGCACAAGGAAGTTTTCATCCACATCCATTCCCAATGTCTTAAGTCTTGCTGCAATGTTTGTCATTTCAAAAACATGTTCATGCATAGTACGAGAACCATCAAATTTCATGGTGGTCAATGTACTCATTAGTGTCCCAGCAAGAGACTTGTCAGCAGAGATCGCTCTTCCACAAACTTTAGCATTTTCAGTTTTAGAAAGAGTTGACTTAATGTTGCCAGCAATACTCATTCACATATACATTAGACTCAATCTGTTTGATCTTTCCCAATTTCTGTAATGAACTTTACGTTCTTCAGTGCTTATATTAGTAATATCACTTGACTTATCTTCTCTAAGTGATAAATCCAAATTCGTTACCCCAAGGTAAAATTGGATTTGTTCACTCCATTCAGAGAAGTTAAGTCCATTGAAAGTTGGAACAGATGAGAATTGCGAATGCAAAGCAACAGGTAATGCAATCAATGAAATAAAACAAAAAACGTTAAGACTTTGAGTTACATGCAAAATTAATTCAGATTACTTCATAAGTGTACATTAATGTCTACCTTTGGACAATCCATCAATATACCATGCTAGACATGATGATACTAAAAGAATTTCACATAACTTGGCAATGATGTATGCGTAAATTAGAAACATTTACTATTTTTAGATATATAAATATAACTAATGATGCATTTACACTACCAATATTCATGCTCATTGATCATAAGAACAAATAATCAACCTTTTGGGTGATTCTTGACTGTCTTATAATAATGAACTTCAATTTACTCATAAACAAATAATTATTATATCATTCATAGTATCAATTTTATGAGTAAATGAAATGAAATATGATCATACAATTTGAAATTAAATAAACATAAAGATTTGACCACTTTGGTGATTAACAAATCTATCATACAATAATTCCAAACATCTAATAAATCATAATAATATACATACATATGACTCTCAAAATTGCATATAAATTTTACATGCATATCTATGAAACAATTGCATTATTGTTTGCACAGAAAATTAAAACGTACAGTTTATATGTATGCTTTATGTTTTACATTGCACATAAGTTATAAAGTTACATACACAAACAATTGCAACAAAAGTTTAAATGAAACTTTGACTAAATTATATATATATCATGTTAATATTATATACAACATATATAATACATATATTTAACGTTATATATAATATATATGTTACGTTACTGTATACATATAAAGAAATGTTCATACATATTAAATTAATGACCTTTGTATGTATATGTAACAACACCGTATATATACTAAAGAGAAGCAGATATAAGTATGTATATATACTGTTGCCTATAAAGAAATGGTACTAAAGAGAAGCACCCTTTATGTTACTGTTCATGTTGTGTAACAATATCTGTTCACTTTTTCAAATAACTCTTATTCACGTTCCACTCTTTCTTTACGAAACAAAATCATGGTGCAAAATATAAGTAGATATTGGTTTAGTTACCTTTTTGTTCAATATGAACAATAGAATGAAAAGTGCAAAATATATGAACAATGCTATAAACAGAATATTTGAACGGTGATATGTTATCTTTCTACACTTTGTTTATTACTTTAATGCAGCGGAAATAATTAGGGGTGTAAAAATTCGGTTCGGTTCGGTTTTTGGTGCATTTTAGTGACCGAACCGATAAAAAACATATGGTTTGGTTCCGCTCAATTAACCGCAACTTTAACTATAAGAACCGAACCGAACCGCTCTTGAATGGTTCGGTTCGGTTCCACGGTTTTTACATTTACTTTTTATAAAAAATATATTTCATCAATTGAAAATTCAAAATGTATTACAAGAGATATTGTTTATCATAAAAGAATAAACATTACTACTATTATTATAAAAAATTATGAATCATATATAACAATATACTTCATGATTAGTAACATATATATCAATTAAATATATAATAGTTACATTTATAACCTTACATTTCATAATTAGTAACACATGAAACAATACATGTATAACAATATATGATATATGTTGGTTTCAAACTCAATATCACAAAAATTGGAAAACATGTTCCAAATCATAAGACATTAGGAAACATTTTAGTAACTAATAACATATATAATACTAACTTAATAACAATTTAGTAACATATGTAACACTTACCATATGTAACACTATAATTCACACAAAAATTGATAATTTAAGCTAGAAAATTGGTTGAAGAATTTAAACAATAATAAAAATATTATTTCTTAGTCACTAGTATATATTTCTTTAATATGCGGTTCGGTTCGGTTCTAACGATTCCTAAATTTCTAAAACCATAAACCGAACCGAACATAAACGGTTCCTTAAAAAAATAACCGAACCGAACCACGAAACCGAACCGAACCACATTTTGCGGTTTGGTTTGGTTCGGTTCCATCGGTTTCGCGGTTTAAACCGGAACCGCTTACACCCCTAGAAATAATCATATATGAGTTCTCTAAATATTCAAGAATACATTTCAAAAACATCATTCAGGATCAAATCATCATTAATGGAAAACTATAAATTCTTAAACACAGTGCTATGATACCATATGTAAACTTTATTTGAAGTCATGTGTAAATGAATCTTAAGAAATCATAGTTTTCACATCATAAGAATAGTTACAGATTACTAACCTTTACCCATGGTAATACGATCCTCCATTTAATTGTTGTTTGGTGTTCTTAGTGTTCTTGGTTTATAGAGTAATTTTTCTATCTCCTTCTCGTTCTTACTATGCTCTTCCTTAAGTGATGGCTATAGAGCAATCTTTATGGGCAGAGATAGAAACAATGTTTCTGGTCATTTTACTTGTTAGTATAATGCTTCCATCAAGCAGTATATATATGCTCTTTCCCAAGAGTTTTAACATTTCATTGATAACTCTTCATCCAAGAATTATATCATTCAAATAATAAAATAATACATTCATTCATGTCACAAAAGGCATATTTCTTAAGATAATATCAACGCATGGCATCACACTAGGGCACGCTTCCTACACCTTAGACTTCATATAGCATCAATGACTTCAAAACCTCTCACAAAATTGTTCTTGGGAGGTGCAGTTTTCTCTCCCTTTGTCGCACCCATTTTCAATTACGCGACCCTTTGAAGGAGGAAGTGTCATCAAGTATTATAGACCCATCACAAACCTGTTCCCAAGTAGAAGCAAGCAAATAGTAAATTAGAAATTATTATATATGTAGAAGCATTTTACAAGAAATCTGTCCCCTGACTAGTGATTTTCTCCCACAACCCCTCTCCAATTACCTCTCTAATTCAATTCATTATCCAACATCAAAATTCCATAATAACCAAGTTGTCCATATCTAATTTTAACAGAACATGAATCAGGCGTAATCTGATGACATGTACATAATAATACAGAATCACGAGCAAGCATACCTTGGTGACGATGGAGTAAAACTCAAAAAAATGAAAAAACAAAATTTATTTTGCTTTCATTGAGAGTTGAACTCAAGACCTCCCGCTTACTAAACGGGTGCTCTAACCAACTGAGCTATGAAAGCTATTTGGTGAACTAGCGTTCACCATCAATCTGTTATATATCATATTCCTTATAGTGTAGAAGAGATGTTTCGGATTATCGGTTTTCATGATAGGTTTTCTTCGATTACTCCTTCACATTTCGTTAAAAAAAAACTCTATATGCTGTTATTATAGGATTACAATTTGATTTTTTTTTATCAGTAATGAAAATAATATTATTAATGAAGAGATACAAAAAAAAAAGGAGAACAACTGGTATTCCTATTCACATAATATTATGTTGATTAATTGATAGTCTTGATAATAACAAAAAAATAGATAGTAAAAACTTTATAGGGACAACAATATATCTTGTATCCTATAAAATATGTTATTATATGTGTCATTAACAATAATTAGTAAAAATTCTTAATAATTAAAATTTTAATTTAAATACTTAGTTGTGATTTGTGGGGAAATGGCTCAATTATAAATATCAGTTCAATCATTTCTAATGTTAGTGGACATCCCAATAATATAACTCAGTATTTAAGGACACTGAAATATTTTTCAATAGCAATTGCTAGTGTAATTATTATCACGAAGAACAATTACTCATTTTGGTCCCTTATTTTTTTCGTAGGTATTAATTTAGTCCTTATAATTTTTAAGTGACATTTTCGTTCCGAACAAATTCAACATCAAGTCACGTTAGTCCTTTCGTTATCTTGACTCCGTTAACTGTAACAGATTTGCTCGTGTAACACGTTAAGTGTTGACATAATATCTGTTGGATGGTGCTACATGTACAAGTTGTCATATTATCAAGTGGATTTTTGTTTTATTTTTTCCTGATAAAACGGCGCCATTTTTTTAAATAAATAAAACAAAATTTTAATAAAAATACAATTTTTAATAATTTTTATTACAATTTTTTAGTAAAATAAAGTTTTTTATAAAGAAATTAATTTTTTTTAAAAATAAAATCTTCTCTCCATCTTCTCCACCTCATATTCTTCACCATATCTTCTTCTCCATAATCTCATCCAACTCCTCCATTTTATCAACATCTCCATTTCTTTCCTTCTCAGCTTATTATAACCATAATCTTCTTCATCACCTTATCAACATCTCCATAATTACTAATCGACATGTTTCTTTTTTCTTCTTCAATTTTCCAATTGAAATTCGTAAGTATCTATGGGAATTGATGCGTTCAGATTTCTAAAACTGGACATTGCAATTTTGTATTTTTTTGTTTCCTACACAAATATATTGATGTTTCAAACATTCCTTTACCAACAAAATAAGAAACCAAAAAAGTTATACATATGGATACTAATATTATATGTATATAAATAATAGAACCCCTTTAGCCTTATCCTGGTTGAACTATTTTTGCTATGGTTGGAAGACCAAAACCCGGAATGAATATCATCACTATTGGGAGGGAGAGTTTGGTTTTGGATACTGTAAAAGTCTCTGGAAGTGAAGAGGAATATAGTTTGAATTAATTTATTTAAAATTATATTTTTTTAATTTTAAAATCATGGCTATTAAAAGTTAATCTGCCACATATCCAAATCTTATTATTGCACTAGCCTCTCTAGACTGAGACCTTAATAATGTTTTAGTTTCCACTCAAGATGAAATATTCCACTGCTTCTCTATCCCATGGATGCCACAAACGGTTGAGGTTTCTAATCTCATCCTACCAAAAAAACTAAAACACGAAAAGTTAAAACCAAGTATTCTATGATCAGATATATATATATATATATATATATATATATATGAGAAATAAATACACAATGAAATTTAACAAACAAAAAAAAATACCTTTTGTAGAAACTGAGATTGTACCACAAGGGTAGTAGAAGATTGAGGTGGAGAAGATTTTATTTTTAAACAATTTAAAGAATTTATAAATTTTTTATTTAATTAAAAAAAATTATAATAATTTTTTTTAAAAAATAAATTTTTATTTAAAAATATTATTTAAAAAACGAAAACGTTTTATGAGGGAAAAAAATCCGCTTGATGACATGACAAATTATATATGTCGGACTATCCAGCAGATGTCATGTCAACATTTAACGTGTCAAGCGAGCAAATTTGTTATAGTTAACAGAGTCGAGATGACGAAATAACTAACATGACTCGACGTTAAAATTGTTCAGGACGAAAATGTCACTTAAATTTTTTTAGGGACTAAGTTGGTACCCACAAAAAAGATGAGCGACCAAAATGTGTAATTACTCTATTACGAATTGAGAATACATCTCATTTTCATTGATTCATCAAAATTAATTCATTTACAAAGAAAACTATAAGTGCTATATATATTGAAGCATATTGTCTTGTAAAAATAGAAAAATAACTAAGTGAAAAACAAACTCTAACTAATTATCATAGCTTTGAATATCAAGCTGTTACAAATGTATTAATCAACTAATCTTTTATCTGCTACTCCATACTAAGTCACCATCATACTTCCAATAGCTCATCAAGCTGAAGAGTAAATGTTAACGACTCCAACTTGAAATCTTAATTCGAAGTCATAACAATGTGATGTATTGAATTCTCGATCCTAATATTATTGGATTTTCAATTATGTTCTTGATCAAAAAAACTTGACCATATTTTCATGGAATCTCATGGTTATACATTGTTGAAGCTTCATAGTTGTAAAATACACAATATGATAATATTGTGTGTGTGAGGGAGGGATAAGAAGTAGAGTAGGAAGGAAAAAAAATAGAGTATGTGTGGAAAAGTGACTAATCCCAAGCAATCACTTGAGTTGATGCAGACCTTGATGAAAGTTGCTCCTGCCATGAATTCAACTAGTGCATCATGTGAAAAAAAATCCACAAGAAAACCCAACAGGATCTTCCACTCTCTAGACTAGAGAGGATAACAATAATGAGACTACAGCTACAGGTCCAATTGCAATTTCTCTTCAGCTTCCCATCATAGAAATCACTACATTTGTTTAAGCTTCACATCCACTTGTTACTTTCACACCACAAATCACTCTGGCAAGAAGTTCACTTGTATAATCACTAAAAAGGTATTCTTCAGGTTCCATAAATTCGGGACTTCAAAAATACATGTAATCTATCTTACCATTCTTCAAGACGGAAAAGATTTAAAGGTAGAGGTTATTACCTAGGCTTTTTAGTATGCCCTCTTGGATTTGCAAAGAGATTAACAAGAACAGATCTTGGGCGAGAATCTTCCATAACGTTCTAAAATAATAGATTTTCATAGAGAGTTTTGCTGGAGCAAATCTTGTAAGGATACATAGAATTTATGTTGCACTAGTATGAGCTTCTAGAGAATCTGATGAACTGATTGAATCAGATTGTTGCTTCAAGAATGAATGCAACAACGTGAGGAAAGTGAATGATCGGAAAGGGGTAATGATTTTGCGCACCAAAGATCTCTCTAATTTGAGAGTTGTGATATCATATTACGAATTGAAAATAAACCCCATTCTCATTGATTCATTTACAAAGAAGGCTATAAGTGCTATATTTATTGAAGCACATTGCCTTGTAAAAATAGAAAAGCAACTAACTGAAAACAAACTCTAACTAATTCCTCTAAGCCACTCCATACTAAGCCACCATCATACTTCCTATAATTATATCAAATTTTATAGCAAACTAAACCAAAATAGTTTGTTTCTTTGATTTCCAAGAAATAACCCCTCCATGTATGTTAAATATATAGTTAATGATCACTATAGAATCATATGAAAGAGCATTCCAATTTTATTGCAATATCCTTCAAGGTGTTAGGTATCAGTGGCAGAATGCACCTAGAAGGGGGTTGAATAGGTGTGACGGAGCTCAAGTTCCACTTTTTGGGTTTTTGCACACTTGATGAAAACAGTTGACTTAATCAATTAAGTCACTATTAGGTATCTAGCACACTTACAAACACTAAACATAATATCAGGGCGGCTAGTAGTTAAGTGCAATAAGGAGCCGATAATCCCACAATATTTAGTTACCTCAATCGCTTTTCCCTTTTCATCTTTGTCAAGATAACATGCGGATGCCATAGGTGTAGATACATCTTTACTTTACTCCATATCGAACTTCTTTAATAATTCTTTGCAATACTTCGATTGATGAATGACGATGCCACTTTCCATTTGTTTAATTTGAAGCCCAAGGAAGAAAGTCAGGTCACTCATCATCGACATCTCAAACTCCCCCTACATAAACTCAGAAAATTCCTTACAAAGGATGTCATTAGTAGATCCGAAGATAATATCATCAACATATATTTGTAGAAGTAAAACATGATTATTTAATCTACGGATAAAGATAGTGGTATCAACCAAGCCACTTTCGAACCCTTTTTCAAGTAGGAACGAACTCAATCTATCGTAGCAGGCTCTGGGAGCCTATTTTAGGCCATAGAGGGCCTTCTTGAGTTTATACAAATGGTTCGGGTATTTGAAGTTTTGAAACCCTGGTGGTTGATCTACGTACACCTCATCTTGAATATAGCCATTTAAAAATGCACTTTTAACATCCATTTGGAAAAGTTTAAAATTCATGATTGATGCAAAGGACAAGAGCATCCTAATGGCCTCAAGTCTGGCTACAGGAGCGTAGGTGTCATCATAATCGATGCCCTCCTCCTGGTTGTAGCCTTTGGCCACTAAGCGAGCCTTATTTCTTATTATTAAGCCAGATTCATCTAGCTTATTATGAAAGACCCATCTGGTGCCAATCACATGATTATCTTTTGGTTTGGGGACCAAGTCCCACATATTATTTTGCTCAAACTGGTTTAGCTCTTCTTGCATAGCTATACCCCAGTGTACATCCTTGATGGCTTCATCGATGGTCTTTGGCTCTATTTGAGATACGAATGCAACAAAATTGCAGAAATTACGTAAAGAGTTACCACCCCGGTAGATATATCACCTAACACCTTATCGAGTGGATTATCCTTTTTAGTTTTCCACTCAAAGGCATATCCTGATGTTGTTCTTCTACTATTTGCTCAACATCTTGTTGGATTTGATTCATGTCCTTGGATTGCACTTCTTCTAGTGTACCTAAAATGTGATTAGAAAAGACCCTTCTCTACTCTTTTGGAGAAAATTCGTCAAAAAGAACATGAATAAATTCTTATACTTGCATGGTATATTTATTGAACACACGAAATGCCTTACTATGTAATGAATACCCTAAGAATATGCCCTCATCAGCTTTCGAGTCAAATTTTCCTAAAGACCTTTTTTCGTTATTTAAAATAAAACATTTGCACCCGAATGCATGAAGATGAGCAATATTCGGCTTTCGACCTTTAAGAATTTCATAAGGACTTTTCGAAAAAGTAGGTCTAAGTAATATTCGATTAATTACATAATAGGTTGTGTGAATTGCATTAGCCCAAAAATATTTTGGAGTCTTGCTCTCATATAGCATGGTCCTCACGAGTTCCTCTAGAACTCTATTTTTCCTCTCAACAACTCCATTTTGTTGAGGGAGTGGGAAGCTGAGAACTGATGCATGATGCCATGCTTATTACAAAACTTATTAAATTTATGATTTTCAAATTCTCTGCCATGATCGGATCGTATGTAAATAATTTTTAGGTTGGACTGGTTTGGGATTTGTTTGGCTAGACATTTTAAAAGATTTATATGCATCACTCTTTGACGCTAAAAACAAAGTCCATGTGAATCTAGAAAAATCATCTACATTTACCAAAGCGTAATAACTTCCACCAAAACTCATAATTTGCGACGGTCTAAACAAGTCCATATGGAGAAACTCCAAAGTTCTAGTAGTGGACATCACATTCTTTTTATTAAAGGAATTCTTTACTTGTTTACACTTTTGAAACATGTCACAAGAATCATGAGTTTTAAAATTGAGTTTTGGAAGACCGATTACCAAATTATTTTTAGATAATTTTTCTAAATGCTTCACATGAATGTGAGCGACACATCTATGCCAAAGCCATATGTCATCTTCTTTTGAAATAAAACATTTTGAGAACAAGGAAGTGACATCCTCCAGATTAACCATATAAATATTATTTACACGATATCTGACAAATGACACACGATTACCTTTGTCGAATAGTTGGCTTATGCTCAATAGATTATGTTCCAAACCTTCTACGTATAGAACGTTCTTGATTATAGCGTGAGTTGAGTTACCAATCTTCCCGGTGCCTAAGATTCTTCCTTTGTTGTTGTCTCCATAGGTGACGAAACCCTTTTATTTTAATGACAAGTCTAGGAATTTCGACTTGTCTCCAGTCATATGTCTCGAACAGCCGCTATGAAGATACCAGTTTTGCCCATGCGTTCGAAGACATACCTACAAAATAGATCACCTGCTAGTTTCAGGTACCCAAATTATGTTGGGTTCTTTTCTATTAGTGATGAGGGAGTTATCTCCCTTTCTTACCCAAGCGTAAACACCACTAGGTATCCCATATCTCCTGATGTAACAGGAATGAGAGGTGTGGCCATATGTTCCACAATAAAAACATGTAGGGACTCTAGTTTTCTTATTAGACTTTTTATATGGACGAGTTAGAGGTCTCCTATATGGTCTATTTCTATTTGATGGGGGAACATACCCTAATCCAGTGTGGTCACCAACGTTTCTCGTTTTACTAAGCAGAGTGTCTAATTGGTGTTTACTATTTGTGAGTTTTGCGAGTTTTTCATTTAGTTTAAAATTCTCTTTTTTCAAGTCCTCGCAAGACTCACAAGTAGTTGTTTGACATAAATTATTTTTAGAGCAATCGCATGAAGTACAAGAAAAAAATTAGATCTAAGGTTTCATTTCCAATTTTAATTCATCTAATTCTTTTTGTAGTTGAAATATTTTCTGATCATTTAGCAAAAATATTCTTTTTCTATCAGCAATAATTTTTGCTAATTTTTAAAGCTCTTCATGCATCTCAACATAAGCATCATATAAAAAATCATATGAGGGAGAATCAGAAGAAGAGAATGATGTGTCAGAATATACCTCATCTGTAACATCCTTACTACCTGATCCGCGAGCTTCATCTGTTATGGTCATTAGGCACAACTTAGACTCCATGATTGCCGTCACTTTAGGTTGCCATCTCCTGTCAAGACAACATAAAACTTTATTAGCGACTTCTCCTCTGGTAAACATTTTATCTAGAGCAATAAGATAATTAATAATGTGAGTGAATCGCTTTTGCATGTCGCCAATTGTTGAAAGCGTTATTAGGTGTTTATTTTAGTTGGGAGTTTTCTTCTCTCAACAAATCATCATGACAGTAGTGTCAATTTGTTGAAAGATTAATACTCTCATTTTCGTTATGTTCCTTTTGTAAGTAAGAAAACTCGGTTTTGTTCTTTGTTCGCCATCTCAACTTTATTGAAATAAATTCCAACGCCGATATATTGGTTTCAAGAATATTCCAATTACAACTTACTTTCTTAATAATCATGTGAATAAATCATTCATTCTTTGCTCCATCTCGGCTTTGTTAGAATAAATTCTAACGCCGGTGTAATGCTATCGAAGCAATGACCTATTACATAATTATTAAGTACCTTTGAATACCATTTCGGTTTTGTGGAATAAATTCCAACATCGGTTTAATGGAATTTTAATATATAAAAGTGATGAATAGTTAGTTGTTAGATACAAATAAATAAATAAAGAACAAAAGAATAATAAATTTAGTGACCTTTTATTTATTTACCCCCTTTCGGGTTCATTTTATTAACAAACCAAACCTCTTCCTTAAGGAAGGTTGGTATTAAAGAATAAAATGCGGAAAATGCGGAAAGTAAATAACAATAAATAAAAGTTAGTAAGTTAGTTCATCACTTTTGTATATTAAAAGGTGTTTTCAACAAATAAATTTATTGTTAACACTTTACTATTTTACAATTTACACCTCTTTCAAGATTCAATTGTAATATTATGTCGAACCACAAGGAATTGCCTAATAAAATAAATCATTGTTAAGTGCCAAAATGTTAATGAAATGTATATGATTCAGAGGCACTTTGTTTGAATTTATGATGTAATTGCATACAATTTCCAATAATCTAGTAATTTTATATTGTTTAGGAATTTAAGTAATTATTATTGTTTGTAGGTGAAGATATGATGAAAAAAGGAGAAAAAAGAGAAGATTCAGGTTCTGAACAGCACAAGCCTCGCCCAAGCGAGGGAATTATCGCTAAAGCGACAATTCAGAAGAAAATGCGGACATCCCTCGCCCAAGCGAGGGACTGTTGCCCGGGCACTATTCAAGACCAAAATTAGCCAAGCTTACTGTTTCTCCCTCGCCCAAGCGAGGGAGCCTCGCCCAAGCAAGAGATCCTCGCTCAGGCGAGGTGATCAGGCAGAAATTGTCATCTTCTCTCGCCCGGGCGAGGTGGTCCGATTTTGGAAAGTTATCTTCTCTCGCTCAAGCGAGAATACCTAGCTTGAGCGAGAGTGTGGCAGTTAGACATGAAATATGCAGTTTTGGAAAAGGCAAGGATCATCATCACTCTTCTGAAAGAAATATTGGCACGAAATATAGAGAGAATAGGATAGAAATCGTGGAAACGATTCTATTTCACATGATTCTTTGTATTAGTACATGATTCAAGCGTTGTAATAGCGATGATGAATGGCTAGTTCTTCATAGTTGGGAATCGAAATGTAATCTTCTTAACTTTCGTACTCCTGGATTCAATTCTATATTAATGTTGTTTGATTTTGGAAAGTTTACCCATTGTTTATTGCTTGATTTCAATTAGCTACTGAATTCATAATTTAAGGTTCAAGTTTAACTGGGAAGTTAAACTTGATACCAGATCTGGATTGGCTTTCTTGCTACATAATTGATCCAGGGATGGACATTGATGTAGGAATTGCTTTTACATTTGGTTTTAATGCTAGTTAATCATCCGATTATCCAAGGAATTGGTAATTGAGTGATTACCTAAGAATTTTACAATCAGGGAACTAATGTAATTGATTTATGGAAAATGTGCATCAAATTCAGTAACTTCACAAACTATTAGGAATTGAATCTATGGATATCAAAAGGGAAAGTTGATGAGTTTCGATCCCAACCCTTTTATTTTAATATCTTCTATTGTTATTTAAATTTGATTATTTCTAAAAACCAATGCAAATTTACCAACCAAATCTTGTATATAGCTGCTCAATTGATTCTTATAGGAATTAGTGTAAATCCATTATGCTTCCTGAGGACGATACCCCGGTACTTTACCGGATTTTATTACTTGTACAATACGGTACACTTACCGTTACATAAAATATCTAACAATTTTTTGGCGCCGTTCCCGGGGAGCATCAAGCGATTTATATTAGTTCTTTATAAATTCAATTGAGAGTTGCACAAAGTTATTCTTTAATTTTATATCTTTGTATAGCTAACCCTTTTGCTAACTTTTGCCATAGTTTTCTTATTTATGCTTTTGCGAGGTAAAGCTACTGACGAGCAGTTAGAGTACAATCCTGAGATTGAGAAGTCAGCAAAGAGTAATCGTAAGAAAGCGAAAGAAAAGAAGAAGCAAGGCATTGTGAAAGCATAGTGTAGCTCTGGACAGTCTGAAGATTCAGAGCCTTAGTCAATCCAAATGGATAATATGCAAAATGCCACTGGGAATAATCCCAGGCCTATTCCTCCAAGGAGGACTTTAGGCGATTATGCCATGTACCAGGGCCCGAGGCACTACTCAAGCATTGTGATTCCACAGATGGATAGGACTGTGGAGATTAAACCCTCCTATCTGAATTTGGTTAGCGCTCACCAGTTTACGGGGAAAGACTATGAAGACCCTTATGCACATCTCGACAATTTCTATGAATTGGTGGCCATAATAGGTTATAATGATGCTCAACGGGAAGCTGCTTATATCATGCGTTGGGTGAAGCTAGAGAGTGATTGAAATCTCATCCAACTCAGAGCTTGAGGAGTTGGAGTGACTTGGAGTCAAAGTTCTTAACAAGATTCTTTCCACTAACTCGGTATGTGCATGCGAAGTTTGAGATATCAACCTTCAGGCAAGGGGTGGATGAATAATTCTATGAAGCTTGGGAGCGTTTTCAGGCGTTACTCAAAAAATTCCTGAATCATGGTTTTGAAGATGTGGATCAGTTGAAAATCTTCTGTAATGGATTAAAGCCTGAAACGAAGATGATTCTAGATGCAGCAGCGGGTGGAACAATGATGGCGGTGGACGCAGAACAAGCCACGAGAATCATAACAGCTCTATCATCAACAGATAGGCAAACACAACATAATCGGAGATCAGTACAGAAGAAGGGGGTACTTGACCTGCAGACGTCAGATGCTATCTTGGCATAGAACAAGATCTTAACTCAACAAATAGAAGCACTAACCAAGAAGATGTCTAAGCTGCCTCAACAACTTAATGCAATACAGACTCCTCCGATTCACCAACAAGTTTTGCGGTGTGAGTTTTGTGGAGGGGAACATCCCATTGGTCACTGCTCAATACCTACCACCACACCAGAGGAAGAGGTTCAATATGTTACTAATCAACCTCGGCAAAGAAATTTCCCCAACAACCCTCCATACAACAATCAGTTTTCACAAGGTTGGAGGGGAAATCCAAATCAGAATCAGAATTATAGGTGGAGGCAGGAAACAGGGCCATCAAACAGGCAACCACCATTCCAACCATCATATCAGCAGGATACACATCCACCTTTGCATGAAAGACAGACAAAATTGGAAGAGACACTAGAAAAATTCATGCAAGTCTCTATTGCTAATCAGAAAAATACAGATGCATCCATCCAAAATTTGGAGACTCAGGTGGGTCAATTGGCTAAACAAATGGCAGAACAGAATACAGACCGACAACATTTTTCAGGTAATACCCAAACCAACCCCAAAGAACATTGCAAATCCATCACTACAAGGAGTGGCAAGGTTATTGGAAAGGGTATTGGTGAGAATCTAGTGGTCGAAGAAGAGGTTCTGGGAGAAACTGAGGTTGAGGAAGGACAGAAGACAGTCAGAGAAACTAAAAAGGGTGATGTAGTGAATAATGAGGAAGGGGTAACTAACGCTGAAGATGTGGTAAGGGAGAAAGATGACAAGAGGAAGAGTGATCTGCCTCAGTTGAAGGATCTTCCTTATCCAAAGAAACCTTCCAAAAAGGATAAGGAAAGGCAGTATACTAGGTTCTTGGATATATTCAAGAACCTACAGATTAACATTCCCTTCATAGAGGCGATGGAACAGATGCCCACCTATGCAAAATTTATGAAGGACCTGTTGACAAAGAAGAGGAAGTTTTCAGAAGAAACAGTAACATTGGAAGCTAAGTGCAGTGTTATAATCCAGAAGTCTTTGCCTGAAAAGACTAAAGATCCAGGCAGCTTCACAATACCAGTCACAATCGGTGAGCTATAAGTGGGAAAGACACTGCTTGATTTGGGTGCCAGCATTTACTTGATGCCTTTATCCATGCTGAAAAGGATTAGAGAGTTAGAAATTAAGCCTACTAGGATGACTCTGCAACTAGCTAACAAATCAGGGAAGTATCCTTATGGAGTTGCTGAGGATGTTCTAGTGAAGGTGGATGAATTAGTATTCCCTGTTGACTTTGTCATCATGGATATGGAGGAGGACACTGAGGTCCCATTGATTTTGGGCAGACCCTTTATGAAGACTGCAAGGGTCATTATTGATGTTGATGATGGGAAACTGAAAATGAGGGTGCAGGATCAGGAAGTGAACTTCAATGTATTTGAAGCAATGCAACACCCGAAAGACAAACAACACTACTTTCGAGTGGATTTTATTGAGGACTTGTTGATGCTCGATAATATTCACTTGAGTAGCAGAAGCCCATTGGAGAAAGTACTGACTGGGAAGATAGAAGGGAACAGTAGTGAAGAAGACAAGTTGATCAAAACATGCATAGCAGAGTTGGACACACCTCGAAAGGGTAAATCTGAGCAAACTCACATTGAGGAACTGGTTAAAGAGAAGAAAGATGAAGTTCCGAATGCAGAATTAAAATTACTTCCTTCACATTTGAAGTATGTGTTCCTAGAGGATGGAAGTCAGAAACCGGTTATAATCAACAGTGCTCTATCACCAGATGAAGAACATCAACTAATTGAGGTGCTGAAGAAAAATGCAGGAGCAATAGGGTGGACACTGACGGATTTACATGGGATCAGCCCATCTTATTGTATGCATAAAATCCACATGGAAGTGGATTACAAACCGGTTGCACAACCTCAGAGACGTCTGAATCCTACTATGAAGGAAGTGGTTAAGAAGGAGGTGATGAAACTCTTGGATGCTGGGATGATTTATCCCATATCTGATAGTACTTGGGTGAGTCCGGTTCAAGTGGTCCCAAAGAAAGGGGGTATGACTGTGGTTCGAAATGACAAAGATGAGCTGATTCCAACCAGAACAGTCACTAGTTGGCGCATGTGTATTGATTACAGGAAGTTGAACCAGGCTACTAGAAAAGACCATTTCCCTCTGCCATTCATGGATCAAATGATTGAGAGATTGGCTGGACAAGCATTCTACTGCTTTCTGGATGGGTATTCTGAGTACAACCAGATCAATATGGATCCCCAAGATCAGGAGAAAACAGCTTTCACATGTCCTGTTGGTGTCTTTGCATACAGTATTGCTAATCAGAAAAATACAGATGCATCCATCCAAAATTTGGAGACTCAGGTGGGTCAATTGGCTAAACAAATGGCAGAACAGAATACAGACCGACAACATTTTTCAGGTAATACCCAAACCAACCCCAAAGAACATTGCAAATCCATCACTACAAGGAGTGGCAAGGTTATTGGAAAGGGTATTGGTGAGAATCTAGTGGTCGAAGAAGAGGTTCTGGGAGAAACTGAGGTTGAGGAAGGACAGAAGACAGTCAGAGAAACTAAAAAGGGTGATGTAGTGAATAATGAGGAAGGGGTAACTAACGCTGAAGATGTGGTAAGGGAGAAAGATGACAAGAGGAAGAGTGATCTGCCTCAGTTGAAGGATCTTCCTTATCCAAAGCAACCTTCCAAAAAGGATAAGGAAAGGCAGTATACTAGGTTCTTGGATATATTCAAGAACCTACAGATTAACATTCCCTTCATAGAGGCGATGGAACAGATGCCCACCTATGCAAAATTTATGAAGGACCTGTTGACAAAGAAGAGGAAGTTTTCAGAAGAAACAGTAACATTGGAAGCTAAGTGCAGTGTTATAATCCAGAAGTCTTTGCCTGAAAAGACTAAAGATCCAGGCAGCTTCACAATACCAGTCACAATCGGTGAGCTATAAGTGGGAAAGACACTGCTTGATTTGGGTGCCAGCATTTACTTGATGCCTTTATCCATGCTGAAAAGGATTAGAGAGTTAGAAATTAAGCCTACTAGGATGACTCTGCAACTAGCTAACAAATCAGGGAAGTATCCTTATGGAGTTGCTGAGGATGTTCTAGTGAAGGTGGATGAATTAGTATTCCCTGTTGACTTTGTCATCATGGATATGGAGGAGGACACTGAGGTCCCATTGATTTTGGGCAGACCCTTTATGAAGACTGCAAGGGTCATTATTGATGTTGATGATGGGAAACTGAAAATGAGGGTGCAGGATCAGGAAGTGAACTTCAATGTATTTGAAGCAATGCAGCACCCTAAAGACAAACAACACTACTTTCGAGTGGATGTTATTGAGGACTTGTTGATGCTCGATAATATTCACTTGAGTAGCAGAAGCCCATTGGAGAAAGTACTGACTGGGAAGATAGAAGGGAACAGTAGTGAAGAAGACAAGTTGATCAAAACATGCATAGCAGAGTTGGACACACCTCGAAAGGGTAAATCTGAGCAAACTCACATTGAGGAACTGGTTAAAGAGAAGAAAGATGAAGTTCCGAATGCAGAATTAAAATTACTTCCTTCACATTTGAAGTATGTGTTCCTAGAGGATGGAAGTCAGAAACCGGTTAT
>NC_032025.1:5959791-5966987 GCF_001865875.1 Lupinus angustifolius
GTGGTTAAGAAGGAGGTGATGAAACTCTTGGATGCTGGGATGATTTATCCCATATTTGATAGTACTTGGGTGAGTCCGGTTCAAGTGGTCCCAAAGAAAGGAGGTATGACTTTGGTTCGAAATGACAAAGATGAGCTGATTCCAATCAGAACAATCACTGGTTGGCGCATGTGTATTGATTACAGGAAGTTGAACCAGGCTACTAGAAAAGACCACTTCCTTCTGCCATTCATGGATCAAATGATTGAGAGATTGGCTGGACAAGCATTCTACTGCTTTCTGGATGGGTATTCTGAGTACAACCAGATCAATATGGATCCCCAAGATCAGGAGAAAACAGCTTTCACATGTCCTGTTGGTGTCTTTGCATACAGAAAGATGCCATTTGGACTGTGCAATGCACCAACAACATTCCAACGGTGCATGTTAGCTATTTTTTCTGATCTTGTAGAAAAATATATTGAGGTATTCATGGATGACTTCTCGGTTTTTGTGTCGTCACTCAGTAATCTTCTCAACAAAGATATGTTTTTAATTTTGATGCTGAGTGTGCAAATTCTTTTGAAACCTTAAAGAAGAAATTAATTTCTGCTTCTGTTATAGTAGCACCCGATTGGCATTGCGATTTTGAACTAATGTGTGATGCTAGTGACTATGCTGTCGGGGCGGTACTAGGACAGAGAAAGGCTAAAGTTTTCCATGATGCTAGTAAGGTATTAAATGATGCACAAATTAATTATGCCACCACAGAAAAAGAATTACTAGCTATAGTGTATGCACTGGAAAAATTTAGATCCTACTTGATTGGTTCTAAAGTCATTATTTTTACTGATCATGCTGCCATTAAATATTTGCTAACCAAATCGGATTCCAAACCGAGATTGTTGCGTTGGGTATTACTATTGCAGGAATTCGACTTGGTGATCAAGGACAAAAAAGGGAGCGAAAACTGTGTAGCAGATCATCTGTCAAGATTGGTCAATCAAGAGGTAACATTGAAGGAACCAGAGGTGGTGGAGGAGTTCCCTGATGAGAAGCTTCTCCTCATTCAAGAAAGGCCATGGTTTGCTGACATGGCTAATTTTAAAGCTGTAGGGGTTATTCCCGAGGAGTTAACTTGGCATCAAAAGAAAAAATTCTTGCGAGAGTCCCGTCAATTTGTGTGGGATGATCCTCATCTTTTTAAGATTGGGTCAGATGGATTGTTGAGGAGATGTGTATCCACAGATGAAGCCACGAGTATCCTATGGCATTGTCATAGTTCGCCATACAGAGGACACTTTAATGGACAAAGGACAGCTACAAAAGTCCTACAATCTGGTTTCCACTGGCCTTCGGTGTTTAAGGATGCACATCATTATTCACAACAATGTGATAATTGCCAGAGATCAGGCGGGATCTCTAAAAGGAATGAGATGCCCTTAACTAATGTGCAAGAAGTGGAAGTGTTTGATTGCTGGGGAATTGATATTATGGGACCATTCCCACAATCATGCTCACAAGTATATATTCTAGTGGCGGTGGATTATGTGTCCAAGTGGGTGGAAGCTGTAGCTGCCCAAAAGGATAATGCTAAAATTGTGGTTAAATTCCTAAAGAGAAACATATTCAGTCAGTTTGGCACACCGCATGTTATGATCAGTGATGGAGGCTCACACTTCTGCAATTCACAATTGGATAAGGTCCTTCAACACTATGGAGTCCGACACAGAGTTGCATCCCCTTATCATCCGCAGACAAATGGTCAAGCGGAAGTATCTAACCGAGAGATCAAGAAAATACTGGAGAAAACTGTGTCAACCACAAGAAAAGATTGGTCTCTTCGATTAGATGATGCACTGTGGGCGTATAGAACAGCTTTCAAAGCTCCTACTGGGCTATCCCCATTTCAGCTAGTTTATGGGAAAGCATGCCATCTACCAGTGGAACTCGAACACAAAGCATACTGGGCACTCAAAATTTTCAATCTGGACCCAAAAGAAGTAAGTGACCATAGAAAAGTGCAGCTGCAACAATTGGAGGAAATGAGACTCACTGCATATGAGTCCTCCAAGCTATACAAGGAGAAGGTCAAAGTGTATCATGACCGGAAGATCTGCAAAAAGGATTTCCGAGTGGGTCAAAGTGTGCTTCTCTTCAACTCCCGGATGAAACTGTTTCCGGGAAAGCTAAAATCCAAATGGTCAGGGCCCTTCCTAATCAAAGAAGTGAAATCGCATGGAGCGATCGAGCTACAAGATCCAGCTTCTCAGTGAAGTTGGACAGTCAATGGGCAAAGACTGAAACTATATCTGGGTGGTGACGTCGTGCGGCTCACCACAATCATCAACTTGGAGAATGCATAGAAAAACATGCGTCGAGCTAATGACGTTAAACAAGCGCTAGTTGGAAGGCAATCCAGTTTATTTTATGTTTGCGTTTATGTTGTTGAAAAAAAAAGTATAGCAGTGAAAATCTGGGCATTTATCGCCCAAGCAAGCCAACCCTCGCTCAGGCGAGAAAGGTGGCCTTTCAGTGCCAAGTCTCTCGCTCAAGCGAGAACTCCCTCGCCCAGGCGAGGGAAGTGACCTTTCAATGCCAACGCTCTGGCTCAAGCGAGACAGCCTCGCTTAAGCGCAATTCAATTGGGTTGCTCTCTGTTTCTCCCTCGCCCAAGCGAAGGAGTCTCGCTCAAGCGAGAATAACAGACCTTTCAATTCAGAGTGTCTCGCCCAAGCGAGATGTCCTCGCCCGGGCGAGAGTTTAGCAACTCTTCAGTTCTTATTCTCGCCCAAGCGAGAGCACCTCGCCCGGGCGAGAGGGTACGGGTTTTGTTTTAAAAAGGGGGTTGTGGGGTTCATTCCCTCATACCCCATTACAAAGAAATCACACAAACCCTCAAGCTCGTGCCCTCTCCAACTTTTGGACTCTTTCATCATCTCTTTTTCACATACTATCAAGCATCATGAGCGGAATGTAAGTACATTTTCATCTCATCACATTTTCATTTGTGCATTGCGTTACGGTTAACTTATTCTAGGCACATCTAGGATGAATTTGTTGCTTTTGATGTTTTATTGTGGTATTGTGCATTATATCATGAAAACATGAGTCGCATTGTCAAAAGAAAAGGGGTTTCTGAATGAGAAACCCTAGTTTAGCTCATAACTCTGATATTCATGTTATTAAATTTTTCAATGTGCTTTACAGGAGGAAAAAATCTGTGGCTACCAAGAATGCCCCTCCCAAGATGTTGAAAGGAACTTCAACTTGACATGCATCGGATTATGATCGAACATTGTTCAAGAAAAAGGGGAAACAGGAGCGACATAACCTACTCCTCAACTGGGTTTGCATTCCTGAGAGGAAGGTACAATTGGAAACGGATGAATATCCCGTTTTCACAGTACCTTTAACTGTGTTGAAATGGTGGGCGGTGGCAACCCCGAACGACAAGTTCGATCCAGCTGTAGTTCGTGAATTCTATGCCAATGCCTACCCATTGGAGGGAGAAGAAGTCACATATAAATCCTGGGTCCGGGGGAAGACTATCCTGTTCGACAGAGACAATGTCAATAATTTGCTGAACAACCCTTTTCAAGCAGGGGAAGGGGAATTGTGTCAGCTCTTTGCTGCTCAAGCTGATGGTATGTTAAGTCTCCGGGATACTGCTGCACTACTCTGTGTACCTGGACGGTCATTTAGCACCAATTCTTTGGGACTACCCCTCCGGATTTACCAGAAATATATGACTGTCCTGGCCCAAGTCTGGATGATTTTCTTGCTGCACAACGTGATTCCAAATAGTCACGTGTCCTCATTAACTCTTTCCGATTGTTACATCATTTATGCAATCATGAAGGGTCTGACGATTGATGTAGCCAAGATAATCGTCATGGAAATATACAAGGCAGTTGTCAAAGGAGGTAAGAAGGGTTCTTTGGGGTTCCCGTCATTGATCACTGAACTTTGTGCTCAGCAAGGGGTTCAAGTGAACAGAACTGAGAAGATCAGACCTCCGATCACCATGCAGTACATCCGTCAGAACTGCAAAGAAGAAGCTGGAGTACAGCAGGGTGACAGTTCTCACCCTCCACAGTCACGTCCACATCCAGCATTCCCACATTCACAGACAAAAATGCCTTCCTCGGCACCTTATTAGGGAACCACGCAGGATCAGCTTAACCGGCTCACATTGCATATGGAGAATATAGAGCTCCAAAATGCCATCTTGAGACAGGGACAAGTGTATTAGTAGCAAGGACTTTATGCTGCTTTCCAGCAATTGAGTCAAGGGAACCAATTCTGGGGTTCTACAGACACTTTCACCCAACAATTCCCTTGGCCTGGGGTCAGGCCTATCTTTCCGGAGGGGGCAGGACCTTCCGGAACCACTGGATATGGGACTACTGGAGATGATCCAGCTGCAGATGGCAACAATGATGAAAATGATGATATGGAGTTTATACTCTGATGAGCCTTTGGGCTAAAAACAAAAAACTGGTTCTTCTGTACTTGTTTTATTATTTATGCTTTGTAGTTTAGGATGTTTGTTTAGGATGTATGCTTAGTATCAATGTGTAGGATGTGAGTGTAGTATGTATGTTTAGGAAGTAGGCGTAATTTCGTAATGTACTTTGTGTTTGATTGTCTACTGTTTAAGTTAAGTAGCAAATGTAGTTAATGAAAATGCGTCTGGTTTAAATGTGTTTACTGAGTCCAATTCTATAGTTGTGCTAGAGACATATGAATTAAAATTTGATAATACTTTGTGATTGAGATTGATTAGGGTTCTGAGTTTGACTGTTTTTGGGATGTGCATGTTGATTCAGACACAGATCGAATAGGTTGAATAATGAGTAGTTAGGCAAAGGACAAAAGATTATAACAGGGTGAGTGAGTGCACCCCAAACACAGATGAGTGACTTTGCTGGATTTTGTCAATTAGCTTTGCCTGATTTTTGTGTCAATTGCCATTAAGCATGGAATATCAAGGAAATGATTAAGACCTAGTTTAGAAGAGTTAAGCTACAACCAAAAAGCCAACCCTTATGAATCATAAATCCAATTCTTTGTAGCCCTTTGAGCTGAAAATTTCTTTTTCAAAATCATGTACCCAAGCCACAATGAAATACATCAATCCCCATACCCATGGAGAAAGATCATTAGTGCATATGGTTTTTAATTGTTATGTGGGGAATTGACGAAATTGTGATTTATGTATCTGAGTTGGAATGTGAATCAGAATTCTCCTTCTTCAATTGTGTGTGAATGATGAGCATGAGACAGTGAAAATAAGTGAAGACTGAAAAGACAGTGAAAAAAAAGAGAAGTGTCAATCATGCTAAAATAAGTGAAGACTCAAAAGAAAGAGTCAATTGAAGAAGGATAATCAAAATGGTTAGTAGCATAAGCAGTGATTTGGTGAAAGAAAGTTGAAAGAAGTTGGAATATGCATTAATGGTCTACCTCCTTCTTTGTATCCCAGAAAAACAAAGTTTCTTTGTAACCAAGCCTCATTACAACCAAATGGCAAGCCCTTGAGATCCTTGATTGAACATGTGTACATGGCATAACTGAACTGAAAGGCAAAGTCAAATTATACTAGGTCTGATAAAGAGATGAGTGAAACACATAACCTGTGAGTTTGAGAGAGTCCTTTGATAAAACTGAGTAGTCATTCTTGCTATTCTTTTTGAACTAGAACTATATTGCATGCTGTTATCAGTTGGAATGTGGTCCACTATGATTGATCATGAAATAGGTCTCTGTGAACTAGTAAGTGAATCTAGCCGATGTCACGATTAGATGAATAATTGTTTTCAAAACCAGATGTATCAAATTGATTTATAATGTGTTACTTTGCTTGAGGACAAGCAAAATTCTAGGTTGGGGGATATTTGTTAAGTGCCAAAATGTTAATGAAATGTATATGATTTAGAGGCACTTTGTGTGAATTTATGATGTAATTGCATACATTCCCAATAATCTACTAATTTTATATTGTTTAGGAATTTAAGTAATTATTGTTGTTTGTAGGTGAAGATATGATGAAAAAAGGTGAAAAAAAGAGAAGATTCAGGTTCTGAATAGCACAAGCCTCGCCCAAGTGAGGGAATTCTTGCTCAAGCGACAATTCAGAAGAAAATGCAGAAAATACTGACATCCCTCGCCCAAGCGAGGGACTGTCGCCCGGACACTATTCAAGACCAAAATTAGCTAAGCTTACTGTTTCTCCCTCACCCAAGCGAGGGAGCCTCACCCAAGCGAGGGAGCCTCGCCCAAGCGAGAGATCCTCGCTCAGGCGAGGTGATCAGGCAGAAATTGTCATCTTCTCTCGCTTGGGCGAGGTGGTCAGATTTTGGAAAGCTATCTTCTCTCGCTCAAGCGAGAGTACCTAGCTTGAACGAGATTGTAGCGGTTAGGCATGATATAGGAAGTTTTGAAAAAGGAAAAGAAGATCATCACTCTTCTGAAAGAAATCTTGGCACGAAATATACAGAGAATAGGATAGAAATCGTGGAAACGATTCTATTTCACATGATTCTTTGTATTAGTACCTGATTCGAGCGTTGTAATAGCGATGATGAGTGGCTAGTTCTTCATAGTTGGGAATCCAAATGTAATCTTCTTAAGTTTTGTACTCCTGGATTCAATTCTATATTAATGTTGTTTGATTTTGGAAAGTTTATCCATTGTTTATTGCTTGATTTCAATTAGCTACTGAATTCATGATTTAAGGTTCAAGTTTAACTGGGAAGTTAAACTTGATACCAGATCTGGATTGGCTTTCTTGCTACATAATTGATCCAGGGATGGACACTGATGTAGGAATTGCTTTTACATTTGATTTTAATGCTAGTTAATCATCCGATTATCCAAGGAATTGGTAATTGAGTGATTACCTAAGAATTTTACAATCAAGAAACTGATGTAATTGATTAATGGAAAATGTGCATCAAATTCAGTAACTTCACAAACTATTAGGAATTGAATCTATGGATATCAAAAGGGAAAGTTGATGAGTTTCGATCCCAACCCTTTTATTTTAATATCTTCTATTGTTATTTAAATTTGATTATTTCTAAAAACCAATGCATATTTACCAAGCAAATCTTGTATATAGCTGCTCAATTGATTCTTATAGGAATTAGTGTAAATCCATTATGCTCCCTGAGGACGATATCCCGGTATTTTACCGGATTTTATTACTTGGA
>NC_032025.1:5967087-5972761 GCF_001865875.1 Lupinus angustifolius
ATGAGACCAACTATTGTGAGCTACTTCTGAAAAGCCTATGGTAGGCTACTTGAGGTGAGGTCATGGATGACTTCATGGTTTGCTTGATGGTTAAGTCAAGTCTGGTAAGCACCGCCCAGTGCACCTGCTTCACCGCTGAGCTACTTCTTCAGCAGCTTCTGACCGTGTTGACTGGGACGCGGCTTGGTGCTTGCTGATCTGGCCACGAGTCTGGTTCTCCGCTGAGCAGCTTGGTTGGATTGCTGAGCAGCTTGTTCAGCAGCTTGGTCTTGTGCCAAGCTCGTGTCAAGCATATTTCTGACCGTGCCAGGCCTAGTTTGGTGCTAGGCTGAGCGGCTAAGTAGGTCCGCTCAGCTGCCTAGTTGAGCAGTTTGGTCCAGGTCAGGCAGGTGGCCAGGTCAGTTCAGCGAGGCTTGTTCCATGCTCAGCTGCCTGGTTGAGCACCTTGATTTTCTTAACTCTTGTTACTTTTTGACCATGAATCTTTTCTCTTCTTTTCTTCATTTTATTTCCTACAAAATACATAAAAGGCAATACAAACACAAATATACCAAATTGTGGTATTTTATACAAAAAATGTTGTTTTAAGTTGGTTTTTCTCAATTATGCTTAAGATAAGTGTCATAAAAGTGGATGATTTTTAGGTATGTTTGGCATTTATCACCAATCGATTCACTCGGTAGCATACGAAACAATTCGTATTCATGTGTCAGCGCGTTTAGCCTGGCACGCTTGACCTCGCTAGTGCCCTCGTGAGTCACTTGTGTAGTGTCCCACATTTCCTTGGCACTTTGACATTGAGACACTCGAAATAATTCATCGTAAGATAGGGCCGAGGTAGTTATATTTTGGCGCGAAGGTTGAACTCGATCTTCTTGCGTTGCTCATCGATCCATAAGCTTTTGGGCTTTTCTTTCAGTTCGCCATCCACTAAGTGAAGTGGGACGAAAGGGCCGTTGATTACGGATTCCCAAATATCCGAATCAATAGCCTCTATGAAGATCTTCATTCGGACTTTCTAGTAGGCGTAACCCTCGCCACTGAATACAGGAGGGCGGTTAATGGATTTGCCATCACCGCCAAAGGGGTTGGTGGAACCCATTTAAATTCCCTAAGGATCACGCGCATATGATTGAGCTAGCACGTCATACTAAAACCCAATTTCTCAATTATGCTTAAGATAAGTGTCAAATATACCTAAATTTCATACACTTTTATGGCACTTATCTTAAGCATAATTGAGAAAAACCAACTTAAAACAATACTTTTTGTATAAAATATCACAATTTAGTATATTTGTGTTTGTATTTCCTTTTTTATGTATTTTGTAGGAATTAAAATGAAGAAAAGAAGAAAAACGATTCATGGTCAATAAAGCAAAAAAGTCAAGAAATCAAGGTGCTCAACCAGGCAGTTGAGCGTGGAACAAGCCCCGCTGAGCTGACCTGGACACCAGCTTGACCTGAACACTTGCCTGACCTGGACCAAACTGCTCAACGAGGCAGCTGAGCGGACATGCTTAGCCGTTCAGCCTAGCACCAAACTAGACCTAGCACGGTTAGAAATCTGCTTGACACGGTCAGACACGAACTTGGCACAAGACCAAGCTGCTGAACAAGCTGCTCAGCGGTCCAACCAAGCAGCTCAGCGGAGAACCAGACTCTTGACCAGATCAGCAAGCACCAGACCACGTCCCAATCAACACGGGTCAGAAGCTGTTGAACAAGCAGCTTAGCGGTGAAGCAGGTGCGTTGAGCAGTGTGTAGACTTGACTTAACCATCAAGCAAACCATGAAGTCATCCATGACCTCACCTCAAGTAGCCCATCATAGGCTTTTCAGAACTAGCTCACAATAGCTGGTCTCATAGTCCACAACTAGCTTTGATGAGTCATGCACAAAGAGGTGACTAAGCTACTTGGTCAAAGGACCAAACCCATGTTGAAGGGTTTGGTTAGCTGCTTAGCGGTCCAGCTAAGCAGCTCAGCGGTCTGGCATTGATGCCTATAAATATGAGACCATTTCCTTCAAGCAAAGTTTTGTATTCTTATTTGGAACTCAAAAGCATCCAATCCTTGGATGGATAGCTCATGCTCCTAAACATTTTCTTTTGAACAAGGTTATGTAATTTCTACTTCTTCTTAATTTACAAAAGTTTGGATTGTTTTGGTTAATATTAGTTGTTTGAGAAGTACTTAATGCTCTTTTTAGATTGATCACCTAAAAAATGATTTCAAGTCAAAACTACTTGTCTGAAACACTTAACAAATAAACTTTGGAGTAGTTGTACTACTTAGTTTATTTGCCAAGTTAAGCATGCTTTTCTTAAGATCTTACATTCATCACTCATTCAATATTAGAGTCACCAATGGTTAGGGTGTGACAACCTAATCTCTTTTATGGTCGTAGTATTGTTTAAGTGATGAATATAAGTGTTTATCATTCTACCATGTTAGGATATACAAGGAGGATTTCAGACCTTGGTGTTTGGGGTTAACCAAAGTAAAACATAAGAACTTGTCTAAGTAGTTCAAAATAAAAAAGAAGATGAGAAATATTTTTTCTTATTCAAAAAGATTTTGTCTCCTCAAGAATTTGTGTATACTTAGTTTATTTTTCTTGTTGATTTATCTATGTGCAAATCAAATCGAAAAACTATCAAAATATATTTAAACCATTATCTGTGCTTTGACATGTTTATATGATTTATTTTATTAGGCAATTCGTTGTGGTTTGACATAACCCTATACTATACTCCAATTGAATCTTGAAAGAGGTGTAAATTGTAAAATAGTAAAGTGTTATCAATAAATTTATTTGTTGAAAACACCTTTTAATATACAAAAGTGATGAAACTAACTTACTAACTTTTATTTATTGTTATTTACTTTCCGCATTTTATTTATTCTTTAGTATCAACCTTCCTTATGGAAGAAGTTTGGGTTGTTAATAAAATGAACCCGAAAGGGAGTAAATAAATAAAAAGTCACTTAAATTTATTATTCTTTTGTTCTTTAATTGTTTATTTGTATCTAACAACTAAATATTCATCACTTTTATATATTAGAATACCATTAAACCGGTGTTGGAATTTATTCCACAAAACCGAGATGGTATACAAAGGTACTTAATAATCATGTAATAGGTAATTGCTTCGATATTATTATACCGGCGTTAGATTTTATTCTAATAAAGCCGAGATGTGGCAAAGAAGGAATGACTTATTCACATGATTATTAAGAAAGTAAGTTGTAACTGGAATATTCTTGAAACCATTATACCGGCGTTGGAATTTATTTCAACAAAGCCGAGATGGCGAACAAAGAATAAAACCGAGTTCTCTTACTTACAAAAGGAACATAACGAAAATGAGAGTATTAATCTTTCAACAAATTGACACTGCTGTCAAGACGATTTGTTGAGAGGAGAAAACTCCCAACTAAAATACACTGAGATAACCTTTCAACAAATTGGCGCCGTTGCCGGGGAATTGCTTTAATAATACAATATTTCATATTTATGTGTCATTAATCAAATAATTGTGCATAAACTTATTTTTCTTTTGTACAAATAATTTCTTTTTTTTTTTACTTTGTACAATATGTGGATTATTAAATATGTATATTATTGATTCACTAAATTCTTCTTGGAAAATAGAGAGAAGAACTTTTTTTGTGCATGAGCAGGAATAAACAACTTGAATTTTCTCTTGACCCTGAAATAGAGAAACCCCTCAAGAAGCAAAAAAGAGCACGAAAGAAGGCGCACAAAGCAAAAACTACTTTCCAAGAGAAAAGAACAGAGATGGCAGACAATAATGAGTCCAGGGCAGAAAACGAAGGCATCATAGGAGGATTTGTCAGTTTCAATCCCAGAAACATGATAAGAATCAGGAGACCTTCCAGTTCTCAAAGGCCAGTTGAAATGAAAACAGGGTTGGTCTAGCTAATGTACGCCAACCCTTTCGCTGGATTTGACCAAGAAGATCCGTACAACCATCTCACTAAATTTTATGAGTTGGTTGGTACTGCTGGGATCTCTGGGGCTGAAGAGGAAACCAACTTTCTAAGACTTTTTCTGTTAACATTAATCGGAAAAGCCAAAGAATGGTTCCTTGATCTCCTGCAGCATATGCAAAATATCTGGAATACGGTGGAAGAAAAATATATGTCGAGATATTTTCCGCAAGGAAAATTTATGGATTTAAAAACTGCAATCTCCACCTTTATCCAACCTTTTGGGAAAAGCCTATGCGAAGCATGGGATCGATTTAAATCTATGCTCAGGAAGTGCCCAAACCATGGATTGAGTTGCAAACTCAGATTCATATTTTTATTAATGGACTTCAACAGCAACATAAATGGATACTAAATGCTACTACAGGTGGACAATTGATGACAAAACCTCCGCAAGAATTCATTGATATTATCGAATCCATGGCTTCAAATGATAAGAAAAGTCAACACCAACGAAGGCCACCACCTAGACAAGGTGGAATGCTTGACTAAACCTAGCCAATGTTGTTTTGGCCCAACACAAATTGCTTCAACAACAGTTAGAAGAGGTGACCCAAAAGCTTAATGATTTACCAAAACAATTGCGGGAAAACTCAATGAAGTAGATTTTTAGGTGTGACAACTGTAATGAGGACCATGATGCCAATGTCTGCCAGAATGAGGAGGTAAATTTTATTGGGAATCCTCCAAGGAAAAATTTCCAAGGTAATTACCCTCAAGGGGGCAATAATCAATTTCGAAGGAAACAACCTTGGAAGCAAGATCCTACTCAAAGACAAAACTTCTACCCTCGAAATAATCAATATCAACATCCAACTCAGGACAAAAGTATTAAACTGGAGGATGCTATGAACCAGTTTATGCAGATGACCATGGCTAATCAGAAAAACACTGATGCTTCTCTTAGGAATATGGAAATTCAGATTGGCCAGCTAGCCAAACAAATAGCTGAAAATGAAAAATCAACATTTTCAGCTAACACAAAAATAAATCCTAGAGAACATAGCCATGCAGNCAAAATATAGTCAAAGTCTTAGTCAAAGCTTATTACTCGGTCAAGTCTGGACCACTGCCCCACCGCTCAGCATGGGGAACCATGCACTCAGCGTGAGGGACCATGCGCTCAGCGTGGGGGACAACGCGCTCAGCGCAAGTTTGACCAGGCCAATGCCTTGGAACCAAAAAAATCCTCAAAAGAGGAGTTTTTCATAAATTTTTGACCGAATTTCTCGATCAAGGACTTCCAAATCCTATATAAACACCCATTCTTGAAACATAAGCATCAAGCAAAATTTTCTTCTTAACTCAAAAACTCTTTCTCTCAAAATTTCAAATTTTCTCTTCACTTTCATCATGAATTTCCCAAGTTCATCAAGAAGAAAAAAGGAAGTCTCAAGGGAGAGCAACAACTCCAAATTTTTCTTCAATGATGCTAAAGAAAAATTCAAGGAAATCACACTCAAGAATGTTATAACTTTAGAAAAAATTGTCAACTTGAGTGATGATGACTTTGGAGCTTTTCTTTTCATCATAGAAAAGTATGGATGGCAAAAAATTGTTCAACCAAAGAAAATGTTGTCTTTGGATGTGGTCAAACAATTTTTTGCCAACTCAATCACATCAAGTGAGGCAAGGAGAAATCGTTATACTTGGGTAAAT
>NC_032025.1:5972861-5973506 GCF_001865875.1 Lupinus angustifolius
AAATGAAGCTCAACGCATCCTCCTTGGGTGAAGAAGAAAGTCATGAAGAAGAATATGTTAGGAAAAGTCTATGTTTGGAGGACTTGGAGCTCAACATGTTTGGGCCCATTTACAAATTTTGTATGACTCAACAAACCCAAATATGGGCAAGTTTCATACTCTCCAACATATGGGCTTCCTTACATGTGTCGGACATCCCTATTCCTAAAGCAAAGCTAATTAGCTTCATCTATGATGAAGACTCCATTGATATTGCTGCAGTAATCTCAGATGCTATTTNATGCTATTTGGGATTGCATCAACAAAGGTATCCCTTCAATTATTATTCCATCTTTTATCACTCATTTATGCAAATTTCAAAATGTGCCTGAACCCTACAACGAAATGATGGCCCTCAAATCCAAAATCAACCATGCTTATGTCATCAAAAATTGCAAAGAAAAATCCCTTTCCCAAACTCAAACCGAGCTTAAAAAGAAATTTGGTGACCTAAACCCAAAGCAACCAAGTGAATATGGGAGGACCATGAGTTCTAAGGTAGATGCCATAATGAAGGAACAACAAATGCGAAATTCACAACAAAAGGCAATCTACAGTGGGCTTAAATGCATCTACAAAAGTTTGCATAGTATTTTTGGGAAGAAA
>NC_032025.1:5973606-5973951 GCF_001865875.1 Lupinus angustifolius
GTGTCATTTCCAAATTATGTTTTTAATTTATGTTGACTGCAAGAGTGTCTTTTTTATTAGTCATGATTTTTATTATTTAGTTTAAGTTAAACAAAATTTTTAAATCACATCAAGTAAATCTCAAATTTTTTTAAGGCTTAAGGACAAGCCTTTATTTAAAAAAGGGGGACAAGACTTGATGTAATTTAAAAAATTTCTTTTTTTTAACTAGATTGTGTAAATATGTAAAAAGTAAATTTGTTTGTTCAAAAACTCAAAAAATTTCAAAACTGAAAACAAAATGGCTAAAACAAATTTTTTGAAGCATGATCACATGATTAGAAATGATAAGCATACTTTAAATTA
>NC_032025.1:5974051-5982109 GCF_001865875.1 Lupinus angustifolius
ATTGAGCAAAATGAGATGTATGCTAAACTTTTGTGAAAAAGTCACATAATGTCATAACTTGAAAATTTTTGCAAATTGAAAATCAATTTTATGTAACAAGATCTTTGCAAATATTTATGTATTAAAAAATGTGAATCCAAACCAAGTAAGGGAGTGAGTCAAACACGTGAGTGAGAATCAACATTTGATTTGTCTAATTAGACGTGTTTGAATCTTTAAATCTCTTAATTGCATAAAAATGATAAGAAGTGATCAAGGCATGTTCTTTGATTAGTTGAACCAAAGGCCAAAAAGTCCAAACCAAGTTAGGAACATCCTTTGTAAGCCTCTTTGAACCAAACAAATGAAATGAATTTTTTTTAAACTATCCCATAAAACCGATTTGAAAAGAATGTTCTAAGAGAGCATTAAATTTTAAAAGAATAGTTTGAAAGAATCAAGTTGGGGGGGAAAATTGGTGGACTTTGCTTCTTAAAAGAAAAAGAAAAACTCAATCTTCAAAGAAAAAGAAAACAAAAAGAGGTTGAGAAAAATATAAGCCAAGGATCAAAGTTAAAGAGGTTAGGAAAAATAATGGAGAAAAAATGAGTAAAGTATTTCATTGAGAAATTTTTAAAAAAAATGCTCTCTTTTTAAACTTAGCCTTGAAAAACCTAGAAAAACCATTATCCAAACCAAGCCTCATTACAACCAAAAACAAGACCTTAGTGATCTTTGATTAATTATGCAATTTAAGAGAATAGGTGAGATGAAAAACAAGTTGAAATTACTACAAACAAATGTTTGAAATTTTTGAGTGAAACACTTACCTTTAAAAAGTTCCAATTTTGAACTTGTGTGCAAAGAAACACTTTTGTTAGAAAAATATTTGCTTAGGTCAATTGTTACACATTTTTTTATAACAAAAGCATCTAAATTCTTGTTTAAAGCATTATGTGTCAAAATTCACAATTCATGAAAAATGTCATTGAAACCTATTTTTTGACATGTTTATACATTGGAAATCATGTTGATCATCATCATCATCAATTTTAGCCAAATTGATTTTTCGGATACTTTTCACCTTTTGTTTGAGGACAAACAAAGTTTTAAGTTGGGGGGAGTTTGATAAGTGCCAAATATACCTAAATTTCATACACTTTTATGGCACTTATCTTAAGCATAATTGAGAAAAACCAACTAAAAACAATACTTTTTGTATAAAATATCACAATTTAGTATATTTGTGTTTGTATTTCCATTTTATGTATTTTGTAGGTATTAAAATAAAGAAAAGAAGAAAAAGATTCATGGTCAATAAAGCAAAAATGTCAAGAACTAAAGGTGCTCAACCAGGCAGCTGAGCGTGGAACAAGCCCCGCTGAGCCGACTTGGACATCAGCTTGACCTAGACACCAGCCTCACCTGGACCAAACTGCTCAACTAGGCAGTTGAGTGGACCCGCTTAGCCGCTCAGCCTAGCACCAGACTAGACCTGGCACGGTCAGAAATCTAATTGACACGGTCAGACACGAGCTTGGCACAAGACCAAGCTGATGAATAAGCAGCTCAGCGGTCCAACCAAGCAGCTCAGTGGAGAACTAGACTCGTGACCAGATCAGCAAGCACCAAGCCACGTCCTAGTCAACACGGTCAGAAGCTGCTGAATAAGCAGCTTAGCGATGAAGCAGGAGCGCTGAGCGGTGTGCATCAGACTTGACTTAACCATCAAGCAAACCATGAAGTCATCCATGACCTCACCTCAAGTAGCCCACCATAGGCATTTCAGAAGTAGCACACAATAGCTGGTCNAACTGCTTAGCGGTCCAGCTCAGCAGCTTAGCGGTCTGGCATTGAGGCCTATAAATAGGAGACCATTTTCTTCGAGCAAACAACATCATAACACACCAAAAAAGATAAAAAACACTTGAAAGAAGGAAATCTCTCACGAGGAACCTCTCTTTAAAGTTCTTTCTTCATTTCTTAGGTTAGAGTTTTTATTTCAAGTAAGTTTTGTAATTTTTAGTTTAGAATTCATGAGGAGAAAAGGAGAAGGCAAATGAGATGCAAAAATCAATTTTGTACTCTCATTTGGAACTCAAAAGCATCCAATCCTTGGATGGATAGCTCACGCTCCTAAACATTTTCTTTTGAACAAAGTTATGTAAGTTCTATTTCTTCTTAATTTACAAAAGTTTGAATTTTAATCATTCAAGTTGGTGCTTTGGTTAATATGATTTGATTGAGAAGTACTTAATGCTATTTTTAGATTGATCACCTAAAATATGATTTCAAGTCAATAAAATTACTTGTCTCAAACACTTAAAAAATGATTTTAGGTCAAGCTAGTGTCCAGGTCAGCTCAGTGGGGCTTGTTCCACGCTTAGCTGTCTGGTTGAGCACCTTAATTTCTTGACTTTTTTTGCTTTGTTGACCACGAATCGTTTTTTCTTCTTTTCTTCATTTTAATTCCTACAAAATATATAAAAAGGAAATACAAACACAAATATACTAAATTGTGATATTTTATACAAAAAGTATTGTTTTAAGTTGGTTTTTCTCAATTATGCTTAAGGTAAGTGCCATAAAAGTGTATGAATTTTAGGTATATTTGTCACTTATCATGTGTCAATGCTCTATATTCGGTCTAGTCAATAAATCTGTACAATAACCCATGATATAGACATTGTCGGATCTAGTACAATCATTGACATACCTAAGGTTGTCAATGATGCATGCATATTTACTTTGTCATACAATTTTAACAGTGTTGAAAATATTTTTACACTTGTATCATATGGTGTGCTAGTAAATTTATAATCAAAGTAATCATGGGTCTTCCATTTTTTCTCAATGTAATGAGACTCATCTAATGAAATTCCATCTTTTGGCTTAGTAATCTTAATGTCAAGGATTACTCTCACTTATTTGATGTATTTCTTTTCAAAGTTGTTACGCAACCATGATTTCACATTTTTCACAAATTAATGTTGGAACCAAATATGAGGGGATCGTCTACATATAGACATTTGATAGTACAAATGACATTTTCAGATTTATAATAAATATATTTGTCACTTTTATCCATCTTAAACTCAAGGATGTATTTCATAAATTTCATGTGTTGAAATTTAAGGTCATGTATGTCTATCCCAGTATAGTTAATACTCTAGAAATTATGAGTAAAATTTCATAGGATGTTGCCCTACTTCGACATTGACATAGGTGAGTCGAACAAGAAATACTCTTGTAGTATATATACAATATACTGCACTTAGAGTATAGATCTCATGAAGAGTTTCTATTAACTCAACCTCTCATCACTTTAAGAATCATGTTCCTTTCATAGCATGTTTATCTCATATCACTTCATAACTTGTTATTACCAATTGAACATATGCTTTTGATCTTCATTTTGTTAGTTCACGTTACCATCAAGAGTGATTCACCTGCATGCAATTATCCTATTTTTTAGAAGTAAATATGGACTTTTTCTAGCAAGTCCTTTCGTTTGAAGATATATTAGATTATCATCAGTATGTATATGATCCACTCTAATATATCTAGTTAAGAATAACTCCATATCAATATTGTGCTTATGACATAGCTATTGCTTCTTACCATTGCAATAATGGTTCTGAATTTTGCAATAGTTTTAACATTATTGCAATAGATTAACACAATTGATATTAGTTTTTACAATAAAGGAACCTCAACAAGGAAGACTTTTAACTAGCTTGTTTCTTCATTAGTATATATATTTCTATTATCACATATTGATAGTGAACAAAGTAGTTTGTTTGTTTTTATTTTGAGAAATAAGTAGTTGAATATATTGTCCACAAGAATACCAATTGTGATGGACATTTGCAAGCCAATATTCAAAGCTCATCAATATCTATTGGGAGCCTTCCAATAAAGGTATAGTGGCACAAACTATTAATAACAAAAATAGTAAGGAAGATTATTAACAACTAACTTAGGTGACAATGATCATCAATGTGCAAATTACGATAAAATAAAATCAAATAAGAAACATTACTGTTGAAAATTATGATAATAAATAACCATTGACAAGCTATTATAGTTTATTGTTTATGAAAATATTGATATACATGCAGGGTCATAGGTTATTTTCATCATGTCACATTTCTTGGTAAAAGAAAATAAAACATTTTGGTGAAATAAAAAATATGAGTTTAATATTTATGAAGTCATTGTAAAAAAATTACATAATCGACATATCATATATTACTTATGATAATAAATAACCATTGACTAGTTGTTTCTAGTATTATTAAACTCAGATAAGTGAATGACTCTGTCAGGATACTGCGTAAATGAGTCATTGGTTGGACCAGTGAGTCATTGGTTGGACCAGTGAGTCATTGGTTGGACCGTTTGACTCGGTTTTCATTAAGAATTCTAAAAAATTCATAATATTAGCTAACATTATTTAATAATTATATATTTCAAATTTAAAAATATTATCATACCTAATTAAATAACTAACAAAAAATATTTTACTACTATAATATGTCACAAACAAGTTGAAAACATCGTCAAACAACATATATATTATGCTTTAATTGCAAAAAAAATTCACATGAAATTACAATTTAATTAAAGAATGAAATTTTTGTTATAATAAAAGTTAAAAAGTGTCAAATATAATTAAAAATAAGTTAAAAGTTTTTCATCATAAGACGATGTTGTTTTTAAAAAATATTTTTTATTTACTCGGCTTATCCAACTAGTCCGACCATCCGAGCCGAGTTTTATGATAGTTTTTTATTTATGAAAATATTGCTATAGAGGGTCACATATTATTTTCATCATCTTGTCACTTCTACTATCTTAATAAGAAAAGAAATGACAGTTAAACTTACAAAAATAAACACTCTATATTTTTTATAAGGGTATAAAGTTGAGGTTTTTTTTTGTCAAATTGGTGGTTTGAAATTTCTAATTAGAAATTCTTCATTTGCCACAAGTGTTCAAAGATGAGGTTATTTTATACATTTAAAATTAAAATTATGATAAAATATCTTATGGTTTACTACTTTTACTCAAACATTTTTTATTTATGTGTTCTTCCCTACTTACTCACATTCTCTATGCTCAAACTATATATTATTTCTCACATGTATGATTTTTTATTCTTTTTCGTTTTTACTTTATAATTCTCAGAACTATTTCTCATTTTTTTCCAACACATATCATCTTCAAATATCAAATCAAGTAACATGTATGATTTTCTATTCTTTTCATTTTTACTTCATCCTTGTCATAATTATTTCTCATTTTTTTCAAATTTTATTCAACAAATCTACAATCTTCAAATGTCAAACCAACTTACATATATGATTTTGTGTTCTTTACATTTTTACTTCATTCTTCTCGTAATTATTTTTTTTAATTTTGTTCAACAAATCTATCATCTTCAAATGTCAAACTAATTCACATATGATATTTTCGACTCTTTTCATTTTTACTTCATCCTTCTCATAACTATTTCTCATTTTTTCAAATTTTGATCAACAAATCTATAAGAAAAACTTCATTTTTCTCACATGATATTTATTAAAATATTTGTTCCCATTTGGTTATTTTTCCAAAGCATGACATATGGACTAATTGTTTTCTTTATTTGAACATTCATAGAAGAGAAACCTCACATCATAGAATATAATAATTAGAGGTTATATCACTATCTTATTATGTCAACCTTATATTAATTAAAATAATCTTTAATTTTTTCTCACGTTCTTTTTATGGTGATGAACTAATTCTTGGCACACATATATAATATCCACATAACATTTTAAACCTTCAAACTATATTTTTATCACCCGAGCATGTTTTGTTTATATACCTGGCCTCCTTATTTAATTTTCTAGCATTTGTATTCAAATCAATTACAACTCCAAGGGTACAATAACCACATGTAGCCGAATTCCTTCTCATTATAAATTATTTGGCATGTTTAATTGTTGAACATATATATTTTTACCTAATTAATCGTAGTATTTGAATTTCTTCTCATCATAAATTATTACCTAATTAATTGTTGGCATGATTCAGTTGATAGTTACACTTTAAAATTCGAAATAATTAGGCATGAATGACCATGAATGTCTTTTATTCCTTTTTAAAAAAATTAAACTGTTGTTTTGGCACAATCAATTTTGGGATTTGGTTGATAATTGTGTTTTGAGATTGAATTTCTCTTTAATTTTTATTAGGCATGATTGCTCTCAGGGGCAGAGGTTGGAAGGGACGGGGTGGCAACTGCCCCCTGGATTTTTTCTGAACTTTTTTTTTTCCTTTTTCCTACGGGAACACATATGTTGTCCCACAAAATGTATCGCTCTATGTGTCACTTCTTGTGTTTGGTCAGAAAAATATGTAATTATTAAACTTTTAAATTATAAAATATGACACATAGAGTTTTACACACTTTTTGGAGTAGTTGTACTCCATTTCCCTAAACATGAATGACGTCTTTAGGATATACTATTTGGAGCTCACATAATTCTTTAATTTGTAGTTTGACAAATAAATATAGTGGAACTTGTGTGGTTCTTTTAAAAGTTATACATAATGGATCAAATTCTAACATGTTTAAATGTTGATGTTGCTTATAATAACATGACTTCATTTGAGTTCATAATGATTTTACACTTGATGAAATAAATTATGTATATATATTAATAATATATACCTAAGGTTACTTATAAGTCATTTAATATTGATAATATATAATTTTTTGTCCAAATTTCTATTCAATGATCAATGAAGATTAGTTTGAGATCTCAATATCAACATTTTATTCTTGGTCTTATTAGTTATTCAAGTTTGAAATATTTTCTACCATATGTCGTTAGTCATATATTGCATTATTAAGTAATTCGTCTTATTTTATCTATTATGGTTCAACTATTATATAAGTATCATTTTCGACATTGAAATCAACTAAACAAAATAACGAAATAACATAGAAGATGAATTTCTTACAGATAATATAGTGATTTATATTGAAAAAGAAATAGTTGAAAATTTTATCTCTAGTCTCATAATGTATGTTTCATTATATTTTCGTTATTCAATTAATTTTAATTACAAATTATAATTAAATATTATTGTCTCTCGTAAAATTTTTATCAAGATCCTCCATTGATTTCTATTGAATGACTTTTATTCTGTAACACCATGAATTTTCTGTGTATGTTTTATTAATTATTAATTTTAACAATGATTATTTTTAGAAATTAATCGGTATTGAATTATACTAAAATGTAGTTGAGTATTAGTCTTGTTTTCTGATTTCATATTTTGTGGTAAATTTTCGTAATTTTTTTGTGACGGAAAGTTTTTGAGCTACTATCGGGCCCAAATTCGGCCCCATAACGTGTTTTTGAGTTTTGTACCTCGGAATCGAATTCTGATTGCGCCATTGGCTTCAAAATATTATTTTGAGTCAAGATAGACATCAAGTTTGTCCAGAACACATTTCTAATTATTTTTCACTCCGAATTCCGTGTTTCGAAGTTCTAACCGCAAACCGAAATCAGGAGATTTTTATTATCCGACCGGGTATTAGCCAACAATAATCGGGAATGGTTTAATCGAGAATGCGTCATCAAAAATATCACATCACTTTCATGTAAGAAGCTTGCTTGTTAAACAAGCAAAAGTACATATCCTCTTACACAAAATCCCTTAAATCACTCAACAAATCCTCTCACTCCATCATCATTAGACACATCACCTATGCTAGTCTAAATCTACTTACTTTGAATTAAATTTTATGATTTGATGAGGGTGAGTCTTTCCTATAAATACCTCACCTCATTCTTTCATTTTTACACTAAATTTCCTATACAAACTAAAATAGTCTTTTATTTTCTCTTCTTCATCTTCTTCTCATACTTCATAGAAAGTTATGAGCTTTTATTATGTTATTCATAAAGTAGAGTTTATATTTGTTCTTTAAGTATTTTATGAAGACATAACTAAAGGATATGATAATAAAATCATATGAACCTTTATGTAGTTTTTGACCTTTGTAAGTCTTGA
>NC_032025.1:5982209-5984716 GCF_001865875.1 Lupinus angustifolius
TATATTGAGTTATATTTTTATTACCTTTAGGTAAATGGTGTTTTTGAATCTTTACTAGGCATGATTTCTATTGAATATCTTTTATTCTGTTTCTTAAAAAATTAGATAGTTATTTTCCATATTTAATTTTGGGATTTATCATATTTCTATTTTCAATTAAACACAATTTTTTTCAATTTCAACATAAAATTAAAATCATGTTCGAATAATATAACTTTACGATGTAATAGAATAAATAAGATACAATTAAAATCATAAAATTGAATATTCCATTACAGCGACATGTGCCTTAATTTCATCACCCCACTTTATAATGTAATAGAATAATATTATTCTATTATTCTATATTACATATTATTTTATGAAATAAAATAAATATATTTGTAAATGATGTACTGCTATAGATTTATTTAATTTGATTGTTATAATCAATTAATTTGATTTATATTTATTTAAATTATTTATGATTTCCTAATTTTAGTTAATGTTAATTATGGATATAAATTTGTTGAATTATAACTAATAAGTTTGTGAGATATTAGTAATTAATTCTACTTATTTTTTATTACAAGTGTATGGCTACGGTTGGGATTAAGTTTATTTCTTCCTCTAGTTTTATATATGGAATTTGTTTTTAAAGTTAGAGTGAATTACACTGACACACCTTGAGTTTTAGCGAAATTACGCAAATCACCCCTCACATTTTTACACATACACAAACCTCATACTTTTTATACTTTCATTACACCGACCATCCCTACACGAGAAATAAGTGTAATCTTTTAAACAAAAAATGTGATAAATGCAATTAAGTTAACCAAAACATGATATATTGTGGAAACAAGTCCAAATAATATATGAGTCAATATCTCTTTATTATTTTTGGTTCGTTACAATAAAGTATAAAAACGATTTAAACAATATTTCTTTAGAACTGTTGATGTATTTGTAACAAAAAATAATGAAAATACATTGATTTGTATATTATTTGGACTTGTCTCAACAATATATCATGTTTTGTTTAACTTAATTGCATTTATCATATTTTTCGTTTAAAAGATTACACATATTTCTCATGCAGAGCTAGTCAATGTAATAAAAGTATAAAAACTAGGGGGTTTATGTAGGTGTAAAAAAGAATGGAAAAGATTATGGTGAAATTAAAAATATATGATTTTAATATTCATATGGCTACCGTAAAATTTAAGCGATTAATTGATTTATCCTATATTATTTATGTATATTCTTTTAAAAGTGGTATTCATCACATGCAAAGACAAAGGGGGCACGATAATTAAGCCATTGTCCAGCCATCACTCTCATCCACGATAATTAAACAAATCCTATAGGATATAATATGTGAGAAAAATTCATCTTATGTTTCAACTAAAATTTGTAATGCTCCGAAAATTACTCCAACAATATTACCCAAAATGAGTAAAAAAACATTTGTAATGTAAAACTCCTTCATTTACATTTGACTCTTTTTCGAGACATCACGTTAAGTAACCTAAACTGCGGGAAAGACAAAAATCGTTACCTAATGGTAACTAAAAGCCACTGAATATATCGTAGAATAATTCTTTATTGAAATACGGAAAACGTTTATACAAAAACCAAGGCGGAAATACAATATTTGTCCAAACTTAAATATACACCATAGACTTCTTTATTCAACACATTAAAAGTACCCTACAAGCATACTCGCCTCAAAAGCAAAATAGAAATAGAAATTACTACTAGTGACAAGCTCCGACATAAGCGGGTGTGCTAGGGCACTCGTTGGGGTCCTCCTCCGTCTCAAAATCGGAGGAGAGGTCCACCACCTCAATGGAGTCTTCTATACAGACTAACTCCACACAGTCCTCCTCTTTGGCTTCCAGCTCCTCCTCTTCAGCCTCCATCTCCTCTTCTAGGTCATTTGACGCACCTTGTGACTTACTTCCTGCTCCCGCATCTACATGAAGATGGGGCAGCGTCTGTCGAGCAGCTCTCATTCACGGTGGGGAATTGAGCACGTCGTCCCAACTCTGTCTCCTAGTAGATGGTCCCGCAGCAATGGGTCCGTGAGGAATCACAGACTGAATGGATGGTGCAATAGGTGCTAATCTTCGGGTAGGTACGGTGAAAGAAGCCTCCAAGTTCGTATGATGTGAAGGGAAGCGCATAGTAAAGCCATCATAAACCATCTTTAGCTCTAAGGCACAAGGGCATGTGTAGGAGTATCGGTGTATGTCACTACTCCATGTCTCCTCTTGGGACATCGAGAATGGTAGCTCTGAATCCTTGCTGTACGGTCCATCTGAACGAGAACGCGAACCGAAGACAAGCAAAAAGAAAAGGGAGTAAGACATCTAATGAATATTATTCATAATATACACAATATATAGCTAATACATAAATGCACAATGATGAATGATGTTATAACGAATATCATGAGGATCAATATCCATGATCTCAATGTATGAATGTTATGCTTATTTCAACCATCCTTACACCAATATCCT
>NC_032025.1:5984816-5987348 GCF_001865875.1 Lupinus angustifolius
ATTATTTTGTTCTTTATTTATTTGTTTCTAACAACAAACTATTCATCACTTTTATATATTAGAATATCATTAAACCGGTGTTGGAATTTATTCCACAAAACCGAGATGGTATTCAAAGGTACTTAATAATTATGTAATAAGTAATTGCTTCGATACCATTGTACCGACATTAGAATTTATTCTAACAAAGCCGAGATGGGGCAAAGAAGGAATGACTTATTTACATGATTAATAAAGAAGTAAGTTGTAACTGGAATATTCTTGAAGTCATTATACTGACATTGGAATTTATTTCAACAAAGCCGAGATGGTGAACAAAGAGTAAAACCAAGTTCTCTTACTTATTCAAATAAAAGAACATAACGAAAATGAGAGTATTAATCTTTCAAAAATTTGACACTACTGTCAGGACGACCTGACTGTGTGGTTACCACATGGACAAGCCTCTTACAGTCAGACGACCTTGCTGTGTGGTATCATGTAATCGTTTTTAGGCATCACCTTGCTCACGACGTCATCGTCGGAATATTTACCCGAATAAGGCACAAGAACAAAGGTAACTGTATAAGTTCATTGATTTGGGCATCAGGCTCCTCGTACGAGCCAAAATCTCTCCCTATTATTAAATATACTTCTCACACAAGTTAGAGTTATTGTCTAAGCAATGAACTCATCAAAAGCAATAAAAAACATTGCACATCTCTCGCTCAAGCGAAAGACTGTCGCTCAAGCGACAATTTCATCAAAACAAACTCAATTCTCTGCCTAGCTCTCGCCGACGCAAGAGCCTGTCGCTCAAGCAAAAAATCCACCAAAACCTGCTCAATTCTCTGCCTGGCTCTCGCCCACGCAAGTGCCTGTCGCTCAAGCAAAAAATCCACCAAAACCTGGTCAAAATCACCACATGGGTCTCGCCCGGGCAATGGACTGTCGCCCAGACGACTAGAATTGCCCAGAACAGGCGAAAAGCACTGTCGAGCCCTCGCCTGGGCGAGAACCACTCGCTCAAGTGAGAGTGGCTCGCCTAGGCGACAATTGAGGGTCAGGAATCCTCTAGCTATTGTTTCACCCTCGCCCAGGTGAGATGTGTTCAGCAACATGGACTACTTCCTCGACGTTTGGGCTACCAGATCGAAAATCTATGTTGTTTTCGATCCCTACGTGTTTTAGTTTCTCGAGTGATGTTCCTTCATGGATAAATACCCCAATACTTGATATTTTAATATATCCTAGGGCATTCATCTTAAGAAGTCATCCATACTTAATCTAGACACACAATCATTTGGTTAAGTATGGGTTTCTAAATAAAAACAAATATAAGTCCCAAGTATTGAGGTAGTTGGGAGATCTGGGTGTCATATTTGGTTACGACTATGTCACGATGTATTTTCCCTCACCTTGGGTTGTAGCACGGTTGATCTCCTTTACGTGAATGGGTAGGTTGTCTGACTTCGAACACCTTGAAACTAAACACAAAAACCAATTAGTGATTTGCAAGTTAAATCATTTTCGTGCTACTTTAAGATAAAGACATCATGTTAATTTATTTTAAGAACATCCGAGACTTTCATCCATCCGGTCCAAGATTCATATTCTTGAACCATCCTTTATCCTTGAAAATCTCGTTCATGATTCCTATCGTATTCATGATTATTTCAACACTTTCTTCACAAGTGTTGATCTCATGCTCAAAACAACATTTTTAAATCAAGGTAACCTTGATTTCATAATTATCTCCTTTCATCAAAATCAACAACTTGCATATTTTTAAACACTAAAATAGCCCCATGAACAACAATATTTCATCATTTCAAAACGATGATTTCTAAATTTACGAAAACTCATTTTTCGAGATCTTGAGTAAAACAAGAGTTAGGAAGATTATTAGAAAATTTCTACGGTTGAAAATGTTTATAACATACGTATAAACATCATACTAAAATTTCATAAACAACTAACGGTTAGATTGATGAGATGAAGAACGAAAACTAAGAACTTACCTTGGAGTTTTTTGAGAAACCCTGAATGAAGAAGAAGAGTGAAATGAAATGCCAAAGATTTTCTAACTAGAGAGGGTCTCTTTTAAAAGGAAATGAATCAGATTTAGAGAGGGTAAATTAAAGGTTTTCAAGAGTAAATGGTGTAATGGGGAGATAAAGGGTTTAAGGGGTTTTGTGTAATAGATGAGTATTTTTGACCTCTTGGTGAAACATTTGCGACTAAACCATGCCCGAGTATTATCGACTAATACTCGGCTAGATATTAAAATCTTCCAAAATCGGTTTACGGTTAGAATTTCGAAATACCGAATTCGGAGTGAAAAATATTAGAAATGCGTCATGGACAAACTTGATGTCTATCTTGACTCGGAATAATATTTTGAAGCCAATGGCACAATCAGAATTTGATTCTAAGCTACAGAACTCAAAAACACGTAATTGTCCGAATACGGACGAATTTGGGCCCGATAGTAGCTCAAAAAATTTCCGTCACAGAAAATTATGAAAATTTAACACAAAAAAAAAAGAATTC
>NC_032025.1:5987448-5989844 GCF_001865875.1 Lupinus angustifolius
TAATTTCTAAAATTATTTTTTGTTAAAATAAATGATTACTATAATATACATTGAAAATTCATAGTGTTACAAAATTCATCTTATATGATGTAAGACTCCACTAGATTCTCAAGATCATAAAAAAATCAAGAGTTCAATTTTCGAAAGCGACACTTATTGAAATGGTCAGTCATACACCCAAAAGTAAGATTAGTTTTTGACCCAAAGGGTAAAGGATGCCATTAGTATTAAAAAAAACTGAAACAAAACTATAATAAAGGAATCAAATGCATGAGTGAATATAGGAGTCTTTATTTTTCAGTTTGTAGGAGTAAAGATTATTTCTGGTATTGGAGAGACAAATATACATAAAGCAAAGGTAAAAGTCACACTTTTATTATTTTATATACAACTAAAAAATACTTCTATTAGCTATATAACAAAAAAAGGTTATTGCCATGTCATCATAAGCACATGTCAATCTCTATTTAATTTTTTTCCCTCCATAATATCCACATATTCTTAGAGTAATGACTCACACATTATGTTCCTCTTCTACTATCTTAGTACAAATATATGTGACAATTGTCCAAACAATAGACTATTTTCATCAAATTAACCTTTGATCTCTCTATTCTTATTTCACTTCAATTTACTTCTTAATATTGTTCTTTATTCTTATTTCAATTTACTTCCTAATCTTCTCTTCTTTTGAAACTCACAAACTACTTTTCCTACATTTTTTTATCTTTATTAAACAGATCTAATCTCTTCCATCATCAAATGATGTATGATTTTATACTCTATTTTTTCATTACTTCATCATTCATGAATTGATCCAACAAGATGTTCATTGATAGATATAATTTTATTTCATTTTCACCAATCAATGAGTTAAAAGCCTTAAAATTAAAAAGAATGATATAATTTCGAACATATTTGGAATCTCACAATTGTCATACTAAAGTTCTAGATCTGATCCAAAATATGTATTTTTCAAATTGATAGGGTATCCTGGTAAGCCACTATGTCATTTTTTTGTTATGAGTTTCTTCTATATTGTTTAGAAGTTTCAAATTGTTTAATTCTCCAAGTTATGATCTTAAACAGCAACGCATCCTTCACTTCCTAGATTTGATTTTGGGTATGCTATTTTTTATTATAGTTGATGTGTTTATACTTTTAAATTATATTTAATTTTGGCTGCAATGCATCCTTCACTTCCTAAGAATGGTACGTGAATAATCAAGTGATGGACATTTTGTTTATTTGCAAAGTTTAATAATGATACTACAAATATATGGTCAAAATTTTCTTCTTCTTTTCAATTATTGATATGTCATTCATTATTACAAACAACTTAAAAGTTTAGATTTTTACTTTTTAGTGTTAAGGAATTTATCCAAATTAGTATCTTTCACTACTATGCATCTTTGGCTTGCTAATTTTGGATATCACTTAACTATTTTTTTTTATTAAAACTTAATTTATTTCTACTTTAAAATAATGTTTTAAAATTATATGAAACATATTTAAATTGATCATAAAACATTCTCAAATAATATCATTTAATCATTTTTTTTAAATTTTAAAACACTAAATATGATATGTAGTAATTGTGTATTAAAATAGTAGATTTTAAAATATTATCAATTAATATCATTTAATCATTTTTTAAAACTTAAATAGTAGAAATCAATTGCCACTATTAATACACTGAGTTATGATATTACAATTAATAAGGAAATCTATTGATATTCTATCTCACTTAAAAATTATAGACAATAAATTGATTTCAAAATAACCATTTTTAATATTAATTATTTAAATAAATCTTAAAATGTTCTCAATTGATATTATTTAATTGTTTTAAAATTGAAATAGTAGAAATTCAATTTTATTAAAACATTCTCAATTAATATCATCTAATCATTTTTTAAATTTCAAAACACTAAATAAAATATGTAGTAATTACGAATTCGAAAATATTATTAATAGAATGAGCTATGATATTATAGTTAATAAGGAAATCTTTTGATATTCTATCGTGCTTAAAAAATAATAGACAAGGATTTTGTTTTGAAATAATCATGTTAAATAAAAATTATTTAAATACATCTTAAAAAATTATCAATTAATATTATTTAATTGTTTTTAAAACTTAAATAGTAGGAATTCAATCTTATTAAAAGATTCTCAATTAATATCATCTGATCACTTTTTAAATTTTAAAATTCTAAATAGAATATAAAGTAATTACATATTTAAATAGTAGATCTTAAAATGTTCTCAATTAATACCATTTAATCATTTTTTAAAACTTAAGTATTAGGAATTCATTGTTATTAGTAATAGAATGTAGGGGTGAGTCTGTGACGGAAAAATGGGTAAATTTTTTTTTTTTGAAATGGGGATGT
>NC_032025.1:5989944-5991043 GCF_001865875.1 Lupinus angustifolius
TGCTATGTCATGATCATCCACCTTACACCAATATCATCCCAATAACCTAGTCGGAAACAACTCAAGAGTACAGGTCCCATACCAAGCCACTTTGTACGCACCCGAAATAACATATCCTCGCAAGGAATTAAAAATAGATCGATCGGTTCCCTCAGGAACAGTCCTACCTGGACCTATGTCGTACAGACGCTTTCTGGGCACCCTCTCATTGATCTCGAATGCAATCCAGGGGTTGTCAGAGATTGCCTAGTTTGGCCTGTGAGAACTGTCCGATCCAACAGGGTACCTCCCCAGGAATACAAGGGACTCGTCTCACCCAGACTCTCCCTCAAGACATTGTTGGCGAATCACCGTCCAATCAGTGCCGTCCCTGCTTACTTCACGGTGCTCGAAGACGTCCCGTCATTTCCTCTCCACTACTTCATGGTCACAATGCAATGCATTCTTAATCAGAATCAAATGCAAATGTATTAATCAAACACATGATCGGCCCATCCTTAAGCCATCTCCCGACAAGGAATGCTTCTCGTGGGACCCGATAGTACGTCAACCGTACATGCTCAAGGTAACATCTCAATCACTACAACTCATCACCGGACAATCCTGGACGGTCACATGACCAAGCCTCTTACGGTCGGTCGATCGTTGTTCAGTGATATCATGTATCCTTACTAGGGTACCCCCCTAGTTCACGACCTCAAGTCGGATACTTGCCCAACAAAGCATAAACACAAACAATACTTTCACAACATCATCTTTATACCATTTAAGACATGATCTCATTCCACAACTTTATACCACAACACCCTACCCGGTTTCCTTTCTGGGCAGTGCCCCAATTCATATCATAACTCAAAGGGTAACGTCCCTACCATTACGACCATCGCTGAATCACCCTGGATGGTCCCAGACCAAGCCACTTACGGTCAGACGATCTCGCTCCGTGGTATCACGTATCCTTTTCTGGACATCTCCCTAAATCATACATCCTTCTCGGAATACTTCCTTTAAAATTAATTACCGAGTTTGACTATTTAATTCCAACACCTTGAATACTTTACTTTTTATTTCAATTACGGTGTTATACCAAAATAGTTTA
>NC_032025.1:5991143-5992644 GCF_001865875.1 Lupinus angustifolius
TAGACCCATCCCTAAGTCATCGGGTTGAGACGAGTCTACGGTTCTTGCTCACCCCTAATAGAATGAGCTATGATATTACAATTAATAATGAATTATATTGATATTCTACATCACTTGAAAAATGATAGACAATGAATTTATTTCAAAATAATCATTTTTATTACTAATTATTTAAATAAATCTTAAAATATTTTCAATTAATATTATTTAATTATTTTAAAACTTAAATAGTAGAATTCAATCCTATTACTACTAAATGAATTATGATATTACAATTAATAAGGAAATCTATTGATATTTTGTTTGAATTAAAAAAAATTAGTGAATAGACCTGAAGATCATAATATTATATTTATTAGATGATAATAATTTTTATTATTGCAACTATGTATATTAATATTATTTTATTTTTTATTTACGAATTTGTTCAAATCACACAAAAAAGAGTGAGTTGTCTAAATGAATAACATTTTTTAGAATTGATTTTAATGTGATAAAAGAGTTACATTTGTCTAAAGGAATAAAATTAGCATCCTACTCCTATGTACTAATGTTATTTTTATTTTGAAATCATATTATTATTCTATTTGTATTTATGGCTTCAAAAACAATATATTGGACTTGATTTTATTGTGATAATAAATTGAATTTTTTATATTTGGTTTGTATAGTTTTTTATTTATTTTTGATTGCTTAATTTCAGGCAACACTCATAATGAATATAAATTTGAGACAATGCTCATCATGAATTTAACATCATGGACGTTGACATTATTCTTTAGATCTATGTACTTTTTTTCTCAATCGGATCTCTTTTAAAATGTTATCTTTTACTTTGTGTGAGGAATATAATTAATATCAATCATTGGAGTTGAGTATTTTTATTTATAAAAATATAATCATATTATAAAAATTAGACTTGCATTGATGATACATGTAACACATGTGTTCTTAATAATATGAATTTACGGATAACATGTGTGTTTTAACTATGCGATTACACGAGTAATATGTATTTTCAAACAATGCGAATGTATGGGTAATATATGTGTTTTAATAATTAAAATGCACGGATGGCGTGTGTGTTTAACTATACGAATAATATGTGTACTTAATAACGTGAATGCACATGTAATATGTGTTTTTAATCATGCGGCAAAAAAATATTGCATGTGCAAATGCATTTTGGGTATCAATGGCCTAGGCACACCTAGAAGGGGGTTGAATATGTGTAGCGGTTATCAATCACCGCCTCTCGCACCAAAACCCACTTCTGGAAACAATCTAGTTAATCGATTAACACACAACATAAATAGAATGATCAGAGCAGCTAATTGCACAATTATTTATTAACAGATAAGCAAAGATATAAGCATGCAAAATATCAGCTTCTAACTCACATTAAAACAACAAGAAATGTAAAGAAGATTAAGAGAGAACAATGTGCACAAATGAATTTTTATCCTGGTTCGTTTGCGGTCCACTACAAACTACATCCAGG
>NC_032025.1:5992744-5993183 GCF_001865875.1 Lupinus angustifolius
TATGCAATGCTACACTTCTCTGGAAATTGCCTAAATTTATACAAAACAGTTTTGACACTTCAAACCATTGCAGTCAGTTAAGCAGTTAAAACAGAAAACAGTTATAACATAAAACATACTTGTTAATCGATTAAGATACCACGTTAATCGATTAACCAGTGTAACAAGATTAAAACAGAAATCAGTTGTAACAGAAAAACTGATATAATAGAAAAACAGTTGAGTTAATCGATTAAGTCACCACGTTAATCGATTAACCAGCATATTAAAACACGTGATTCAAAAGGCGAACTACTCATATGTTATGCTTAACTTCTATACATATTTTATCAATTATATTATGCCTAATATGCACATATAACATGTATGATTAATGCATGAACATACAATTAACTAGATGATATGTCTCATGAATGTGATAAGACAATTATAATGGCTT
>NC_032025.1:5993283-5995634 GCF_001865875.1 Lupinus angustifolius
AAACATAGGCAAAGCATTGCTAGTGCGATCCTTGACACTTTACACTTTCAATGCACGAGTAACTTACTAGTTAGTCATTAAAAAAACTTTACTCTCGAGTATTGGAGAATATCATTGTTCATGTTGTACATTGTGAGAAAATATGGGAGACATGCTTTATTATCTACATATTATTTAGAGAGAGATATTTATACTAATATTTAAAGTAAAAACATGATTTAAGGATAAATAAATAATTGACCCCACAAAAAATTTTAATTCCAAGATTGCCTTTATATATAACATCTCTATTTTGATAATATTAATGCATATCCATTATGATGATTCCTTGATATTATTGTCATTTTAATTAACTAAAATTATAATATTTTCAAGACAATAAAACTCTTAATGTTAAGTTAGAAGAAGTTACATATAAAAAAATTACACACAACCAATACAATTTTTAATAATATCATAATTCATTTTCACATTTTTATCACGAAAATTATAATATAATGTACATTCAATATAAAAAATGCGATATAATTATCTAAAAAGAAATATATAAAAATATAATATTTAATACTAAAAATGGGTCGGTGTATACGATAATGTATGTCGACATCCTAGTTATCTATCAAAGTAGAACATAGTATAATTACCACTATGGATTAATTTCCACTTTCCTATTTTTCCATTAATATTTAAATTTCTACAAAACACATACAATCTTAGGTAATCACCCGCAACACACTAACAACCTCTCTCAAATTAAAGTAAATATTATAATAAGTACAAAAATTATAATATGAAGTATATCTAACATAAAAAGGTATAATATAAAGTATATTTAGTACAAAAAATTATAATATAATTACATTTAATAAAAAAATACATTCTAATTCTCCAAAGTGAAATATATAAAAATATAATATTTTTTATTATAAAATAAGAATATTGACTAAGTACCTCTAGATATGCTAGTATCCAATAAAACAAACCGGGAAAACAAAAATCTAAATAGGAAAATATAGGTGGATTGCTTGAGCGTATTATTTGCTTTAATTTTCGTTTTACTTACAAACAAGTCACTTCAATTCTCATCCCAAAAATGGTCTCACCTCGTTTGCTTTCCTCTTTATTTTCAATTTACTTTTATTTAAAGTTATTTAGAAAATTAAAATAGTAAGAAAAACTTCAACCTCCTCAACATGACATCCTAGATTTAAGAAAGTGATCAACTTTGTTTTAAAATTGGGAAAGGAAATTAAATTCAGACAATAACATTAAGATAAACATGATTACAAAATGGAAGTTGAAGGACCCATCAGAACTTCATCCGAACTTGAGAGGAAAACAATATAAAATTTCCAAAACTAATTTTTTTTAAAATTATTCAAGGTAAATATAATTTGGGTCAATAAAAAATAGTTCATCTAATTGTTTTATAAAATATTTTTATGTCAATAAATTTTGTCAACAATTAGATGTAATATTCTAAAATTATCATTTGTTAATGAACTCATTCACCTTCCTTTTCAATTCAATTATTGACTGATTTTATCTTTCTAATAAATTAATACAATGATATTTTAATAAATATAAAACTGGAAACTATCCCATAAAATAAAATTAGAATGTCAAGATTTTATAAAAAGTGTATAAAAATAAATCAATATCTTCTGTGACCAGCCTTGGGCACAAGGATGACAGCATTAATTAGTTATTAAGTAGGTGTATGTGTGGTCAGGTAAGTTATTACGACGGTGGTATATGTTTGTTAGAAAAATTTGTATGAAAATATATACAATATATTATATTTAGAGAAAAATGTATTCTATGTTTTTGTGCTATTACTTTTAACTAAATTTTAGTTAAAAATAAATTTTTAGTTTTTGTCAAAATTTTAAGAGTTATCTATACATACATAAGTCTCTAACAATTATTTCTCCTTTGTCATCTCTTACATCATCTTTTCATCGCGGACAGCTTGGTGCATATTTAAATTAGGATTTGATATGCTAGGAAAGCTAGGAGTGTTGGTGCCTCGGTAGTGATTGTGAGGTTACACTTCATAAACTATTCCAGAAGTAGAAAAAGCATGTGGCTGAGACTTGAGAATTCACTATTGTTTCTAAATTTGGTGGTTTGTAATAATTGCTAAGATTGTGGATACTCTGAAAATGTCGAATATGTTAATTAGAGTAATCAATACAGTTAGGTGAAGTTAGTTTAAAGTTACTAGATATAGTAAGTAGTTAAAGTTAGTTAAAACAGATTTAGAAAGTAGTATATTACTTTGTGTTTCTTTGAAAGTAATATACATACACATTGCTACATTTTCTTCTCTCATCTATCACACTCTTCTT
>NC_032025.1:5995641-5998801 GCF_001865875.1 Lupinus angustifolius
TCTTCTTTCTTCTTTCTTCTTTCTTCTTTCTTCTTTCTTCTTTCTTCCTTACAAATTCTCTAACATTTGGCATCAAGAGCCTTTAAAAGATCAACAAGCTTCCCGCTGCAACAAGAAATGGCTCAAACAACAAGGAATTATGTAACAACTCTTCCTGTGTTAGATGACAAAAACTGGAGCAGATGGTGATACAAATGAAGGGAATATTCGGTTATCAAGATGTTGCTGATATCGTGGAAGAGGGACTGCCAATCTTGGAAGAAGGAGCCACCAAAGCTCAAAGAAATACACACAAACAGAACAAGAAACGAGTTGCAAGGCAATATGTCTTCTTCATCAAGTTGTAGACAATGCTCACTTTGAAAAGATTGCAAGATCTACAACAGCAAATGAAGCATGGGATGTGCTAGAAAAACACTATGCAGGAGCTGCTCAACTAAAGAAGTTTCATCTACAAACCATGAGAAGGCAGTATGAACTCATGCAGATGGAAGAAGATGAAGGAATTGCTAACTTTTTCACAAGATTGATCACACACATCAATGCTATGAAGGCATGTGGTGAGAAGATGGAGGATACAATCATTGTAGAAAAGGTGCTAAGGTCAGTAACTCCAAGGTTTGATAATGTAGTGATAGCCATAGAAAAGTCGGGAAGACTGGAGAACATGAAGGTTGAGGAGCTTCAAGGGTCACTTGAAGCCCATGAGCAGAGACTTAATGAGAGGATAGCAGATAAATCCTCACATCAAGCTCTGTAGGTATAAACTATAAAGAAAGGAGAATTTCTTATAAGGAACTCAACCAAGAACCAACAAAAATATGTTGAACAGAAGTGCAACTCAAGAAAGTGCTATATCAACAAGGTTGAACAAGCAGAACAATCGAAAAGAAATGGCTACAAACAGTTTAAAGGATTGAAGAAGAAGTTTGACAAGAAAAGGGTCAGGTGTTTCAATTGTGATAAATTTGGGCACTACTCAAATGAGTGCTTAGCACCTAGCAAGAATCAGAATCAAAGAAGACAAGATTCAGAAGCACACCTTGTCAAAGAGGAGACTGATGAATCTGATGAGGAAGTTGTGCAGTTTATGATGACAACAGATTGCACAACAAGAAGAAGTGACACTTGATATTTGGACTCTAGCTGCTCCAATCACATGACTGGGCACAAAGAGTGGCTTGTGCACTTTGATCCAAGCAAGAGAAGCAATGTCAAATTTGCAGACAATAGAGTGGTGATCACTGAAGGAATATGAGATATTCCTCTCAAAATGGAGAATGGCAAGAGATCATACATCACAGATGTGTTGCTTGTCCCTAAAATGAGGACAAACCTCATAAGCCTAGGACAACTACATGAAAAAGGCTTCACCATGAAACTAAGCAATGGAATTATGGAAGTCTTCGACAACATGAAGAGAAGAATCCTACAAGCTCCACTATCAAACAATAGAACATTTCAAATCAAGCTTGGAATTGGAGACTCTGAGTGCCTCAATGTAGAAGCAGTCTCAAATCAATCTTTGCTTTGGCATTTGAGATATGGTCATCTCAATTACAGAGATCTTAAACTGTTAAGCACCAAAGAAATGGTCATTGGGCTGCCATAAATCAAGCTTCAGAACTCAGCATGTGATAGCTGCTTAATCAGCAAGCAAACCAGATCTGCATTTGGTAAGCATACTCAAACAAGGGCCTTGGATATGCTACATGTTGTGTATTCTTATGTGTGTGGACCTTTTGAGTTTCTCTCACTAGGTGGAAACAAATACTTTGTATCTTTTGTTGATGATTTCAGCAGGAAAATGTGGACTTATCTCATCAAAGCTAAGAGTGAAGTGTTTGAGAACCTGAAGAAGTTTAAAGCTCTAGCAGAAAAGCAATCAGGGAAACAATTGAAGATTCTCAAAACTGATGGATGTGTTGAATTCACCTCAAGAGAGCTTGAATCATTCTGTGAAGCACATGGCATAATTCATGAAGTTACTGCCCGATATACACCACAACACAATGGTGTAGTTGAAAGAAGAAACAAAACTATCATGAACATGGTAAGATGTACGCTGAAATGCAAAAATCTACCTCACAATCTTTGGGGTGAAGCTGTGATAACATCAACATATATTCTGAATAGATGTCCAACTAAAGCACTGATCAATCAAATTCCAGAAGAGGTTTGGACTGGAACGAAACAATCAGTAAGGCATCTAAGAGTGTTTGGATCAGTGTGTTATAAACACATTCTAGATCAATTGAGGAAGAAATTGGATGACAATAGTGAATTGATGATTCTGGTTGGATACCACTCAACAGGATCATATAAACTCTTGAATCTCATCACCAAACAAATAAATTTCAGTAAGGATGTTCACTTTGATAAGTTGAGTTCTTGGAACGAATCCCTAAGCAAGGTTGAGCACAACAAATCAATCACCCTATTTCCTCTTCAAGAAGATCATGAAGCTGCAGAAGTCTTGGAACCTGACTCACATAATCAAGTTTTCAAGGATGCTCAAAGTAGACCAACTAGAACAAGGCATCTACCACTAAGGCTTAGTGAGTTTGAGATGTTTTATGATGATGTGATTACAGATGAGGGAGATCTAGTTCACCTAGCACTCCTAGGAGAAGTTGAGTCAATCACTTTCAATGAGGCAGTCCAAGAAGATGTTTGGTGTGATGCAATGAAGGAAGAACTCAAATCAATCAAAAGGAATGACACATGGGAAGAAGTTGAACTACTTGTTGGCAAGAAACCTATAGCTGTAAAACGGGTATACAAAGTCAAATTGAGACCCGATGGAAGCATTGCAAAGCAAAAATCAAGGCTTGTAGCAAAGGGTTTCATGCAAAAAGAAGGCTATGACTATGATGAAATCTTTGCACCAGTTCCTAGGTTTGAAATAGTTAGACTGATTGTGGCTTTAGCTAGCTGGAATGGTTGGAAACAATGACAACTGGATGTCAAGAGTGCCTTTCTCAATGGACCTCTTGAAGAAGAGGTATACATCACTCAATCCCCTAGATTTGAGACATCAACAGACAGAACAAAGGTACTGAGACTGAAAAAGGCATTGTATGGGTTGAAGCAAGCTCCAAGAGCTTGGAACAAGAGAATTGACTTATTCCTAACATCTATTGGCTTCATCAAATGCAGA
>NC_032025.1:5998901-6000389 GCF_001865875.1 Lupinus angustifolius
CCTTAGATTCATTTGTCATAGCAGACCTGAAATAACCTATGGAGTAGGGGTAATAAGCAAGTACATGGCAAGCCCTACTCAATCACACATGGTAGCAGCAAAAAGGATTCTCAGATACTTGAAGGGGACCTCAAACTATGGTGTTCTGTTTCCAAACCAGAACCAGAAGTGTGAATCAAGTTTTGTAGGTTTTTCAGACTCTGATTGGTGTGGAGATAAGGAGGATAGAAGGAGCACTTCAGGGTATGTATTTACCATCTTTGGTGCACCTGTGTCATGGAATTCAAGAAAGCAAGATGTAGTGGCTCTCTCAACTTGTGAAGCAGAATACATTGCAGCCTGCAATGCCATATGCCAAGGTCTATGGTTGATTCACCTAATGACAGAATTGAGGTATGGAGAATTTGAAGATTTCGAATTAAGAGTGGACAACCAATCAACTATAAACTTAGCAAAGAATCTTGTTAGACATGGAAGAAGCAAACATATTGAGACAAGGTTCCACTTTCTAAGAGATCAAGTTGGAAAGGGAAGGGTTAAGATGGTTCATTGCTCAATAGATTTGAAAAAAGCTGATGTGATTACAAAGGCTCTCAAAGTTGACAAGTTCAATAGATTTAGGGATATGTTGAATGTGCATAGTTTTGGTGATAAGTTTGTGTAGTTTCTTGCTGTTATATCTTGTAATAAATAACTCTTTGATTAAGAGGGGATGTTAATTAGAGTAATCAATAGAGTAAGGTGAAGTTAGTTTAAAGTTACTAGATATAGTAAGTAGTTAAAGTTAGTTAAAACAGTTTTAGAAAGTAGTATATTACTTTGTGTTTCTTTGAAAGTAATATACATATACTTTGCTACATTTTCTTCTCTCATCTATCACACTCTTCTTTCTTCTTTCTTCCTTACAAATTCTCTAACAGAATATGGATCCTCTCCATTAATGAAGAGACAAATGCTTAAAAAACCAAAGGAAATCTAACATGTAATGACACATATATCATTGTAAGTATAATAAAATAACATATTTGGCATAAAAATATGAAGTAATTGAAGTAGTTGTCTCTCCATTAATCGAGAGGATTCCTATTCGAAAATGCCATGTGTTAGCAATAATTGGAATGAGCGTAACGATCTAACACTAGTCTTATACTCTATTCCATATATGATGATGTGATATTTATTAATGTTTTTTATTGTTCCAATTAAATATTATTATTTTATTATTTCAGGCAAATGATAATACAAATATGTCTTATACATCTTTGGGTGTAAGAGGATCATCTAGAACTAGCAATATTTAGGTTTTTGTTATGTATTTCATTTTTAAAATATCATATAAGACCACTTTTAGTTTTTTTGAGATTTTATAGTGTATTTGGATCTATAATAAATGATGTATTATAACTCTTTCAACTATGTTATACTACCTTAGTTATTTGCAATAAAATTTTATTATTGTTAATAAGAACATTTGTATTTAGTATTGTA
>NC_032025.1:6000489-6003606 GCF_001865875.1 Lupinus angustifolius
TAATAATTATAAATTAATGAGATTAAAGTCGTGAAAATTATGAAATTAAATTGAGCTTGAAATCATCTAGAAATATGTAATAGTTATCTCTTCTAGCAAGTCTCTATATGTTATTTCGAGTTGTGAAGATTGGAAATTTCCACAATTAATCTTATCATGTAATGGAGGTTTAAATCCTTCATGGTAAACATTACAAAGATCTCCTCAAATAGTGAAGGTTAAAAACCTCCATAAATAGTAGAGGTTGAAAACCTTCACAAATAAACTACTACATATATAGATACTAGATGTTTTCAAAAACTTTCGTAAAACGCTTCTACCTATTTTAGTCATATTCAAAAGTTTAATGGTTAGTTCATTTTTTATTATATATATATATATGTATTGAATCTGACAATATAAATAAAATAGAAAAAGGGTGTAAAAATAGTTGTAAAAATTATATTTGAGAATAAGTTATCTAATATGACCATTAGAAGTATTTTGTTTGGATTTTCTCTCTTGCGAGTCCTTTTATAAGAAAATGTATTAAATTCTCATGATTGTGTATATAATTTACTCTAATATCATTGTGTACATCAATACCAATTGTGAAGCTCATATCTCTTGGGAGTCATATCAGAGGCATAGTAGCACAAGCTATTAATCACCCCAATAGTAACAAAGATGATTAACAAATAACTTAGGTAACAATAATAATTAATATGCAAATTATAATAAAATCAATTCAAATAACAAACACTACTGTTAAAATAACCATCGACAAGTTACAATATTTTTTTATTTATGATAATGTTGCTAGGCCACATATTATTTCCATCTTATCACATTTCTTTGGAAAATAATGGAAAATATTATGGTGAAATTAAAATTATATGAGTGGTTACTACAATAACAAAAATTATGTGATCAATATATTACATATTATTTATGTATTTGTTTTAAGAGCATATGATAATTAAGGTAAAATCTAATAGCAAACATTACTGTTAAAAATTATTATGATAGATAATCATTGACAAGTTATGATTATTTTTCATTTATCAAAATGTTATTGCGAGGGCACAAATTATTTTCATCTTATCACATTTCTTGGGAAAAGAATGCAAAACATAATGGTGAAATTAAAAACATATGAGTTTAATATCTATATTTTTTATACAATAATATGTCATATTATTTATGTATATTTTTTAAGAGTGTGTTATAATTAAGGTAAAATCATATAACAAACATTATTTTTAAAAATTATGATAATAAATAATTGTTGACAAGTTACTATAGTATTTTTTATTTGTGATAGTATTGCTATAGAGAGCCGCAAATTATTTTTATCTTGACACATTTCTTGGGAAAATAATGGAAAACATTATGGTGAAATTAAAAATATAGAAGTTTAATATCTATACAATCATTGCAAAAAAATTACAAGGTAAATATATCATATATTATTTATGTATATTTTTTAAAAGTAAATGATAATTATTAATCATGATGTCTCATGCAAAGACACTAAGGGTACAATAATTAAGCCACTATTCACCCATCACTCTCATCTACAATAATTAAAACAAATCCAATAGTATATAATGTGTGAGATTTTATTTAGATGTTATATTTTAAGTGTTCAACAAGTAACAAAAACTCAAATTACAACCAGATCTGAGGAGAAAAATTCATCTCATGTTTCAACTAAAAATAGGAAAAGAACGATAGTGAAGGAATCAAATGCATGCATGAGTGAATGTAGGAGTGTTTATATTTTTAGTTTGCACATGGTGAGAGAATATTATCTATAGGAGACAAGCTAAGACTTAGTTATTATCTATACTATTTATAAAGATATATATTATTTATATTATTTACAAAAAATTATACTATCCTAGATAGTCACTACCAACACACTAACCACATTTCTCACTTTACATTGGACATTATAATAAAGAAAAGAAATATCATATGAAGTACATCTAACATAAAATATAATATAGGTACACTCAAATAAAAAAATTATAATACAAAGCACATCTAATAAAAAATGATATTTTTATTCTCAAAAACAAAATATATAATAATTGAATAATTTATATTAAAAAGTAAGAATATGAGCGTATAGACGTGAAGTACTACAAAAACATAAAAACAACGCAGGTAATAAAAAATCTAAAAAGGAAAATATAGGTGGATTACTTCAGCGTATTATTTGCTTTTTTTATTTACAAACATGTCACGTTAGTTCTCATCCCAAAAAAAGCCTCACCTTATTTGCTTTTTTTTCTTCTTAATTTACTGTTATTTAAAGTTTTTTCAACATGACATCCTAGTTTTAAGAAAGTGATCGACTTTGTTTTAAAATTGGGAAAGTAAATAAAATTCAAACAATAACATTAAGATAAACATGATTACAAAATGAAACTTGAAGGACCCATCAGAACTTCATCCGAACTTGAGAAGAAAAATGTTAGAGACAAGCCGTGGTTCTAATAAAGAGATGAAGGAAGAAGAAGTATGTGCTGAAATTACACACATAAAGAAGAAGAAGGATAAATGATTTTTTGGTTTTTTACTTTGGGCCTGATTGCTTTTCCTTTCTTTAGGCCCAGTTTTTGTATTTCTGGTTTATTGCTATTTTTAGTTTTTCAGTTGGTTAGTTGTTAGGCTAAGCTTGCTATTAATAGCTTGCCTTCTTTCTTCTTCAATCAAGAAACAAATTTAGCAAATTAAGGAGTAATAAAATGATCAATCAATTTTCGTTTCTTGTGCAATGGGATACCATGTTTCTTTAACATGGTATTAGAGCTTCTAAGCCCTGATACTCCATTCTTCCGCTGCCAACATATCAGAATAAAAAGGAGCCTCCTTATCTTCGTCTTCTTCTTCATCTTTATCTTCTTCAAGCATATAATCATCATAGAAAACAGAGCAATTCAAACGCTCAATCCCCTGCAAGATCCTTGTTCTCCCTATTTCATGAGTCCTAATGAGAACCCAGGTGCGATTCTCGTTTCTAAAGCTCTCAAGGGGGAGAATTATCATTCTTGGTCCTGTGCAATGTGGATGTCCATCAAGACGAAGAACAAGCTTCATTTCATCGATGGATCACTCCCTAAGCCTTCA
>NC_032025.1:6003613-6003900 GCF_001865875.1 Lupinus angustifolius
TCGAAGATCCAAGCTTCAATGCATGGGACAGATGCAACACTTTGGTAGTTTCCTGGCTAACCCAATCAATTGATGCCTCAATTGTTCAAAGCATTCTTTGGATGGACACAGCTCTAGAAATTTGGCAAGATTTGCGTGAAAGATACTATCAGGGTGATGTATTAGCTTCTTCGAGAAATTTACACATACAGACAGGGTAATCTCAGCATAGCTACTTATCATAATCATATCAAAGGGCTATGGCAGGAATTGGATAATTTTAGGCCAATTCCTGGATGTACTTGTAC
>NC_032025.1:6004000-6004750 GCF_001865875.1 Lupinus angustifolius
AGTAGAGGAAGAGGCAGAGGGAGAGCATACCAAACAGGAAGAGGCATGGGTAGATCTTTAGGTGGTAGAGGAACAAAGACTTGCACCTTCTGCCACAAAAATGGTCACACTGNCACTGTTGATCAATGCTTCAAGAAATATGGCTTTCCCCCTAGCAATTCCAAGACTTATACTGTTAACAACATTGCAACAAATGAGACTCAAGGCTATGATTCTGCCTCCCAAGATCAAGCAAATGACCAAACACTGAACAATAAGATCAACAGGGGAGCACCTGGAGTCAATATCACTCCCCAACAACATCAAACTCTTCTGTCCATATTGCAACCTGGAATCACACACAACACAAATCAGTTTGCTACCCACTCTGCAGATCAAAATGAAAATGATAAAGGTACAGTGAATATCTTAAATTGCAATACCAAAAGTCTTGACTGGTTTCTTGATACAGGGGCAACATATCATATATGCCATACCCTCTCACAATTCCAAACCTACAAGAAAATCAACACTATTTTTGTGACATTGCCTAATGGTAGTCAGATATCCACAAATATATCAGGAAGTGTCACGTTCTCTTCTCATCTCTACTTAGTTGATGTTTTGTATATTCCCTGTTTTATGAATAATATTTGTCATATTTAGGATCTCCCATCATTAAGGATGATTGGTGTAGCTGAATTGAGAAGTAGATTGTATGCAATGAAGGATCATGTGAGGACCTTGCCAATCATACACAAGACTGATCCT
>NC_032025.1:6004850-6008114 GCF_001865875.1 Lupinus angustifolius
ACAATAATTGATGATAGATCTAGATTCACTTGGCTCTATTTTCTGAAACTCAAATATGAAGTTCCTGCTCTCATAAAAAAATTTATCTGCCTTATTCAGACTCAATTCAATGTAACAGTAAAATGTGTAAGAAGCGACAATGGAAGGGAATTTTCCCTCCCTGAATTCTATGCTAACAAAGGGATAGAGCATCAGACTAGTTGTGTTGAAACACCCCAACAAAATGGGGTGGTTGAGAGAAAACACCAACACATTATAGGTGTTGCAAGGTCTCTGATTTTTCAATCCAAAGTCCCTCATTGTTTTTGGAATTATGTGATGATACATGCTGTCTATCTAATCAATAGACAGCCAAGTAAGTATCTATCCAATAAGAGCCCTTTCTTTGTCTTGTATGAGAAACTCCCTAGCATATTGAACCTAAGAGTTTTTGGTTGCTTATGCTATGCTACCACTATCACCTCTCACAGAAAGAAATTGGATCCTAGATCAAGAGAGGGTGTTTACTTAGGGACAAGAAAGGGGGTGAAAAGATATTTGATTTTAGACACTAAGACTCATGAGGTTTTTGTCTCTAGGAGTGTATCATTTTATGAGCATATTTTCCCTTTTGAAGGATTTAATGACACTGAGCAGGATCCAAATCTAATCCTGCCTAACAACCTTAGATTTGAGAACCTTGAGACCACTAATGTTGAACCAAGTACTCACCAATTTCAGGACAATATTCAAACTGATGAAATCTGTGAGAATACAACAAGTGACCCTGGCATTAATACTCAAACTAATGAAACTATCAATTATGATAGTACTATTCCTAACAATTCCAATGACCTTAGAAAATCTATTAGAAACAGGTCTAGACCTCACTACTTGAAGGACTATCACTGCAACCTAATTGCGTCTACTTCTCATTCAAAGTCATCAAAGTCTTCAAAAGAAAGGTATCCCTTATGCAATAGTATATCTTATGCACATCTATCTTTGGCACATAAGCATTTTTCTTTCAGTATATCTGCTAATATTGAGCCTAAAACATATAACGATGTTGTCAAACATACATGCTGGAAAAATGCTATTCAGCAAGAATTGAGAGCCCTTGATCAAAACAACACTTGGATACTAACTACCTTACCTAACAATAAAAGAGCAATAGGGTGCAAGTGGGTCTTCAAACTAAAGTATAGGCCTGATGGATCTATTGAAAGGCACAAGGCAAGACTTGTTGCCAAAGGTTTTACCCAAACCGAGGGTGTAGACTATATGGAGACATTTAGTCCAGTGGTCAAGATGACCACAATCAGGGCTATTCTTGCCTTAGCTTCAGCCAATAAATGGCATTTACATCAACTTGATGTCAATACAACCTTCCCTCATGGTAATTTGAAGGAAGATATGTATATGAAAGTCCCTCAAGGGTTACAAATTGACAACTCCAACCTTGTATGCAAACTTGAAAAAACTCTCTATGGGCTTAAACAAGCCAGTAGACAATGGCATGCCAAGTTGACAGGTTTTCTTCTACAAACAGGTTATGAAAAGTCCTTTGCTGATCAATCCTTGTTCATTAAATCCACAGATTTTAGTTTTACGTCTATACTTGTATACGTTGATGATCTTGTACTTACAGGAAATAGCATAGCAGAGATCAATAGAATTAAACAATTGCTTGATGATGAATTTAGCATAAAAGATCTTGGAGAACTAAAATATTTCCTAGGCATGGAGATTGATAGATCCAATAAAGGGATCACCCTCTATCAACGAAAATACACCCTTGACCTCCTTGAAGAAACAGGTATGCTGGCTTGCAAGCCTTCTTCTACCCCGATGGAATACACAGGAAAATTGATGAGCATAGAGGATGGAGTCCCTTTAGATGACCCAACTATTTACAGAAGGTTAATGGGTAAACTCCTCTACTTATCTCACACTAGACCTGATATTAGTTTTTGCGTTGGTCATTTGAGTCAATTTGTTTCAAAACCTACTAACCTCCACTATGAAGGAGCCAAAAGGGTGCTGAGATTTCTCAAAGGCTCAATCGGTTTTGGAGTTTTCTTTCCTGCAGATTCAGATTTCAAACTGAGAGGATATACTGATTCAGATTGGGCAGGAAGCCCTGACTCTAGAAAATATGTTTCAGGATATTGCTTTTATCTTGGAAATGCTCTTATATCTTGGAAGAGCAAGAAGCAGCAGGTCGTGGAAAGATCCTCTGCTGAGGCTGAGTACAGGGCAATAGCCTTGGCCACTTCTGAAGCTCAATGGTTGGTCTATCTTATGAATGATCTGAAGATTGTGCATCCTGCTCCAATTACTCTGTTTTGTGATAATGAATCAGCCATTCACATAGCTGCGAATCCTATATTTCATGAACGAACCAAGCATATCGAAGTTGACTGTCATTCAGTAAGGGAAAAGATTCAATCTGGTCTTATTCGTCTCCTATCCATTCCAAGTTCTTCTCAAACCGCCGACATTCTTACTAAAGCTCTGTCACCCTCTCTTTTCCAGAAGCTTCACTCCAAGCTTGGAATGTTGAACATCTACATTCCAGCTTGTGGGGGGCTGTGAGAGACAAGCCATGGTTCTAATAAAGAGATGAAGGAAGAAGAAGTATGTGCTGAAATTACACACATAAAGAAGAAGAAAGATAAATGATTTTTTGGTTTTTACTTTGGGCCTGATGGCTTTTCCTTTCTTTAGGCCCAGTTTTTGTATTTCTGGTTTATTGCTATTTTTAGTTTTTCAGTTGGTTAGTTGTTAGGCTAAGCTTGCTATTAATAGCTTGCCTTCTTTCTTCTTCAATCAAGAAATAGATTTAGCAAATTAAGGAGTAATAAAAGGATCAATCAATTTTCGTTTCTTGTGCAATGGGATACCATGTTTCTTTAACAAAAAAACAATATAAAATTTTCAAAACTAATTTGTAATAAAATTATTGAAGACAAATATAAACTGAGTCAATAAAAAATAGTTCGTCTAATTGTTTTATAAAATATTTTTATATCAATAAATTTTATCAACAATTAGATGTAATAATCTAAAATTATCATTTATTAATGGACTCATTCACCTTCTTTTTCAATTCAATTATTGACTCAATTTATCTTTCTAATAAATCAATACAATGATATTTTAATAAATATAAAACTTTGGAAATTATCCCATAAAGCAAAATTAGATCTTGAATATAAAAAAATGTATAAAAATAACCGTTTAAAATCTATGCAATAATACTATAAAGTTTTTTACACTGTT
>NC_032025.1:6008214-6009435 GCF_001865875.1 Lupinus angustifolius
TAAATTAAAATATTATTTATTATTCATTTGTATTATATTATAAAGAATTAATAATAAGAAAACATGAATGATAAATACTACACTAACTATATAAAACTCATATATTATATTATAAGGTATACATATTTTTCTATTTTATTAAAGGACAAACAACCAATATTTCTCTTTATATTCATACCTTCACATTTGCTTATTTTTCTCCCTTCTCGTGTCATTTTATTAATCAAAACACAAGTAATATTTATTAGAAGAAGTTGATAAACTTATTTTTAATATGGTTGCTTGAGTTCATAAAAAAATAAATTCATATCTCTATAAAATAATTTTTTTTTATAAATGCTTTTATTTTAGAGATTTACCTTTCTTAAGTTCTTATTCATTTTAAGACTTAACTCACCTACACAACTACACTTATGTTTATATAAAATAAAAAAAACAAAGAAGTCCATAAAATTTTACAAATATAAATTAGGTCTTTTGTTCTTCTTATTCTCATTAACTCCACAACTCCTCAAATTGGCTAGGAAGAAGAAGAAGGCATAAGTTATAAGCTATGACTATGTCAGATGGTAATGGTGTGGTTCATCATGTGGCTATGTTGCCAAGTGCAGGAATGGGTCATCTAACACCATTCCTTAGGCTAGCTACCTTTTTTCTTAGCCACAATATCAAAGTTACTCTTATAACTCCTCACCCCACTCACACTCCCTCTGAGTCGCAACTCCTGTCTCGTTTTCAATCTTCTTTCCCCCAAGTAAACCAAATCAACTTCAACGTTGAATCTTCTCTTTCTACTCAAAGTCCTAACTCACACATAGCTATCCCTTATTTCCAAATGATTGATGATATTCGCACCTCTGCAGCTAAAGCATTATCTCCTTTACTCTCTTCACTTTCACCCCCTCTTTCTTTCTTTGTCTCTGACTACTTCATGCTTTCTTCAGTTCTTTCTATCACTCAATCCCTCTCTCTCCCCAACTACGTCTTGTTCACTTCATCTGCCTCTTTCTTCGCCTTGTTTTCTTACTTCTCTACTCTTCCATCATCCTTATCTGAACATGAAACTGTTGAAATCCAAGGGATCCCACCTATACCCATATCATCAATTTCTCCCTATCTTCTCGCCCCTAATAGTATCTTCAAAAAGGTTTTCATTGAAGATAGTTCTCAGATCACAAAATTCGATGGATTTTTCATCAACACATTTGAAGCACTTGAGCA
>NC_032025.1:6009535-6013467 GCF_001865875.1 Lupinus angustifolius
AGTGGGATCAGGTTTTTGTTGGTGGTGAAGGATAAAAAATACTTCAACGAAGATGATAAAAAAGAAGAAGCTGGGTTAGAAGAGGTGTTAGGGTATGAGTTGGTGGATAGGGTAAGAGATAAAGGGNGTGGGTGGGGGACTTGGAACAAGAATTGGGGTTGGATTGGTGAACGTTTAGTTACAGGAGAGGAAATTGGAGATGCCATAAAGGTGTTTATGAACAATGAATCTTTTAAAATTAAGGCATCTAAAATTAAAGTTGCAGCAAGGAAGGCTAGGAGTGTTGGTGGGGATTGTGAGGTTACACTTCATAAACTATTCCAGAAGTAGAAAAACTGAAAAATCATGCAAGTTGTTATGTACAATTTAGTATTGTTTCTAAATTTAGTGGTTTGCAATAATTGCTATGATTGTGATACTCTGAAAAGTGTCATGTTGTTGCAATTATTGGAATGAGTGTAATGGTATCACATCACTCAAAATAAATGTTTTTATCTCACTCAAAATAATAAAGATCGATGTTGTCTTTTGTGTCCGTATTTCAGTATTTCTTCCTCGATAATCAATTAGCCTTGTATTTGTTTTACTATTTGCATTAACATGTCAAATTTCATACGAGTACAAAAGTAATAAAGATGATGAAGTGATGATGGGGCTGAGCTGTTGACGCACACAGTGGTAGAAGATATGACCCAAACATCTTCTCTCTCAAGCAATTCAATCAACAAATGTACAAAGAATATTTAATAAACAATTCATCAAGCATGCAAATTATCTCAAATAAAATATAAGCATTTTCATGTTAGCACCTAAGATAGTTACATGAGAAAGTTCAACAATAACATTACAATTAACTAACTCATGAAAGTATTTTACTCTAAGGCTCTAAATCTTAAGTATTATTTAAGACCCTAATATTACATTCTAATATCATTATGTTTAATGTTTTTCCTCACTTTGAGCTTCTTGATCTTGAAACTAACTAGCTCTCTCATCAAAGTCTCCTACCTCGGAATCTTTTTCCTGTCATATGCCAACAACCACCTACACAACAAATAAATTCTAATCTTCATCAAACTAACAATTAATCTTCTTTATTTTCTTTATACACTTGTCATATTCGTAAGTGCCCACTTTACATCACACAGGGGAGAGAACTTGGTTCTGAATTTTCCAACACAAATAAATGGAAAAAGATCCAAATGAATAACTTAGTTGGAGCTTAGCTAGGCAAAGTAAAGTAAATAACTAATGGTCAAGACTGCTCATTTTTTATTATATATGAGAGATAAAGTCAGGGAGTTTGAAACATCTCATAACATGGAGCGTTTGAGAGTGTCTTCTCCTTCCATCCTTCTTGCTTCTTCCACACTCTCTCCTTCACTGAAGCTAAAACTTTGCTCTTAAATCTACCTATATTAGTATAAAATTCAAATCTTTTTGAAGGTTAGTTCATTTTTTATAATATATATATTGAATCTAACAATATAAATAAAATAGAAAAGGGAGTAAAAATATTTGTAAAAATGATATTTGAGAATAGATTATCTCCTACTTTCTCTCTCACGAGTCCTTTTGTCAGAGGATGTATTAAATTCTGTTCATCGTATACATTATTTACTCTAACATCTCTTATTAAGAACAACTCTCTAATAATATTGTGCTTACGACATATCTATTGCTTCTTACCAATGAAATAATGGTTCTCAATTTCTAGATAGTTGCAGTGCTATCTTAAAGGTTAAACATAATTGATATAAGTTTTTACCATAAAGGAATATCCTCAACCAAGACTCTAAACCAATTCCATAATGGACTAAGAAAATATTGTTTTTTTTAATTTCCGGAAAGAAATAGTTGAATATATTGGCCACATGAATAGCAATTGTAATTGACAATTGGAAGATAATGTTCAAAGCTCATCTTTCTCTGTTGGGAGCCATATCATATAGGCATAGTAGCACAAACTATTAATCACATGATAGTAACAAAGATTATTAACTAGTAACTTAGGTAACAATGATCATTAATATGCAAATTATAATAAAATAAAATCAAATAACAAATATTACTGTTAAAATAACCGTTGAGAAGTTATAATATTTTTTTATTTATGAAAATGTTGCTACAGAGGGCCACATATTATTTGCATCTTGTCACATTTCTTGGGAAAAGAATGGAGAATATTATGGTGAAATTAAAAGTATATGAATTTAATATTATATGGGTACTACAACAACAAAATTTATTTGATCAATATATCACATACTCTTTATGTATTTGTTTTAAGAGCATATGATAGTTAAGGTAAAATCAAATAATAAACATTCCTTTTAAAAATTATGATGATAGATAATAATTGACAAGTTATGATTGTTTTTATTTATGAAAATGTTGTTATAGAGGGTACAAATTATTTTCATCTTATCATATTTCTTGGCAAAAGAATGCAAAACCTAATGCTGAAATTAAAAACATATGAATTTAATATTTATATTTTTTACATAATTAATATATCATATATTTTTTAAGTATGTTTTTTTAAGAGTGTGTAATAATTATAGTAAAATCTTATAACAAACATTATTGTTAAAAAATTAGGATAATAAGTAATTGTTGACAAGTTACTATAGTTTTTATTTATGAAAATGTTGCTATAGAGGGCCGTAAATTATTTTCATCTTGACACATTTCTTGGGAAAAGAATGGAAAACATTATGATGAAATTAAAAATATACAAGTTTAATATTTATACAATCATTATAAAAGATTACATGGTAAATATATCATTTATGTATATTTTTTAAGAGTGAATGATAATTAAGACATTCATGATTAATGATGTCTCATGCAAAGACACACACTATACTACATTTTGCATTTTGTGGAGGTTACTTAAATCTCTCCAAATAAATCAAATGAAGCGGACTGGACAATTAACTAGATATACACTAGAGGTTTTTATTTAATTTATGGAGGTTTTCAACCTCCACTATATTTTTCAATTTTGATAGGAAATGACAATAGTGATTCCCTTGTGTATTCTCCCTTTCAAAAGTTACAAAACCCACCATCCTTATTTTCTAGATTTCCAATTCTCCATTTCATTTTCTCTCTCACCCTAAAACATTCATAACCTTAATCTTCATCATCATTATGTAAAGCTTATATTCAATTCTTGTCGTTGTTGGTATCTCTATCACGTTTTTTGGTAAGCCAGTTAGAATGATTCAGTCCTTCATGATTGAAACATGAACGACAAGTTTGATTGTCATTGGTTCAACTTGGTTACTTATGCAATAATTAATGAAGCTAAACATAGATTTAGATTCAGATTTAAATTTTTATCAAAACATGATAATTGAGAAAAATACCTAGAAAGACAAAACCCGAAATGCTAGATTGGAAGAACGTCTGTGAATTCCTAAGTATGAAGAAAAGAAAACAAATTATCATCAGCAAAGCAATTAGATAAACGAAAGAGAAACAAAATCAAAGAAGAAAAAATTACCAGAAGTTGAATACTTAGGTGGTAATCGAATTGATAAGGATGAAATGTTGAAAAGAAGGTGTATATATGAGTGTGGAGAAAGAATTGGAGATTTTGTGGTATTTATAATTGGGGAAAAAGAATTGGAGAAAGAAGGTGTATTTGTGGTATTCAATAGATCTCCTTGCTTCCTTCGATTCTGTTGATGACACACATCTATCACTATTCATTCTCTCATGTCGGTTAGTTCTTATCACATCTCTCATGAGTTCCTATTCCATTTCTTCCATTGTTCAACGTAGTTTCTATAATCAAGGTTGGGCTACTATTATTTCTCACTTATATCATCAGATACTACTTTCTTCTCTTCTTCTTTCAGTTTTTTTTAGAGCAAAGGTGATAACACACACCCAAAGATATATTGAAAGGAAACCAAAGTACA
>NC_032025.1:6013567-6014156 GCF_001865875.1 Lupinus angustifolius
AAGATTACAAGTTATAGAACCTATAGTTAGGAAAGAAATTCCTATTCCTATTGAATTCATCATATAAGAAAGTAGACATGTGATTCCACCAAGAATTTGTTTGATAATTTACTCCAAAAGTGGCCAACTTATCTGCACAAGCATGGCCCTCTCTAAAAATATGGCTAACCATAATTTGCATAGAGTTCATGGGCTCTCTACATTTGTTCATGAAGCTACTTAGTTTCCAAGGAACCTGTTTGTTGCCGTGAAATATGTCCACCACCATTGTTGAGTCACACTCCAACCTTTTGAATACGCATTTGTCACTGCCAATATTGTTGCAAGCAGCTCTGCATATAGCGAATTTTGAATGCTAAAATAAGAGGCAAAGCATCCAAGAAAACCACCATTACTATCTTTGAAAATTCCACCGCCTCTTGCATGACCAAGACAACCATGCGCAACACCGAATTAACTTTCACCCAACCCAAAGATGGAACCTGTGTAACGCCCCGAAAAATACTCGTTATTTATTACACGGAAAAATGGGTAAATTTTTTTTTAAAAATTGGTGATATAAAATTGTTTCCTTTTAAAAACCTTTCTT
>NC_032025.1:6014256-6014502 GCF_001865875.1 Lupinus angustifolius
AAAGTGAGGGAGTGAAGTGTGGAGTGTGAGGGTTTAAGGAGAGAGAGAAATCAGATTTTCGCTAGGCAATAATGACAAATCTCATAGGGTGGCTAATGAGATCATGAGATATGGTGAAAGTGATGGGAGATTTGCTTTATGGAAGTCAAATCTCTCATCCCAATGCGTAATGATCACCTTGCGGACATGTGTGATAAACATTCCCGAGTATTATCGGCCAATACTCGATCGGGTATTTTAAATCGC